>NW_020838032.1:4625419-4758164 GCF_003676395.1 Aethalodelphis obliquidens | reverse complement strand
GAGAGAGAGAGAGAGAGAGAGAGAGAGAGAGAGAGAGAGAGAGAGTGTGTGTGTGTGTGTGTGTGTGTGCAATCCTCTGGATGTTTCTAATGTGTAGCTAAGGTAGAGAATTATTGTTCTTGAGGATGACAAGGCTCGGCCCCAGAATTTCAACCATCCAAATAGAAACACCTGGTGCTAGGACTTGACTCAGCAGAGAATGGGCCAGACCGAAAAGGGCCTAGAACTTTCAAGAATGCTAGATGGAGTACTAGATAGATTTAAAAAGCAAATCATCAGTTTCCAAGGAGTTAGGCAGTGAGCTACAAGTTCTCTCAGAAAATAAGTTTTCTGCCAAGCTCCGTGAAAACCCATTATGGCCCAGTATTGAAAGCAATCAATCAATCAATCAATCGGTCCTGATCAACGGAAAGATTGGGGCTCCAGCTCCCCATTATGGCAGAAGAACATGGTAGTTCTCCAGCCATGGATTCTGATGAAGAGCATCCTGCAGCTAACTTGCTATAAGAAGCAGAGCAACCACAAATCTTGGACCCAGCCTGTGACCATGAAAACCGAGCTGGCTGGATACATTGGAGTTCAAGTTCTGCCACATTGCTATTAAACGCTAGCATGAGATCACTACAGGGGAGGGGCCGGTACCTCTTAATCATGCAACTTAAAAGTCCCACAGCCCCAGGGTCAGGATCCCTCTTCAGGAGCCTAAATTCAGTCCTACAGGATTGCCGTGTGCAATCACAGAGAGTGATGGGCAACTGGGAACACAGCTACAAGCTACCGTTTCTGTCCCCAAGAGTCTTCCCCCAAATCATGACACTCCAGCAGGTGTGTTATATGCAGTATTTGGCCATTTACCCTTGTTTGTGTGACAATATTATTATTTTTATTTATTAAAATTTTTGTTGGCCATTTCCTACAATTAGAATGTAAATTTTACACAGGCAGAGATTTCAGTGTCTCTGGTTCACTGTCTAGGATGACTCTTGACACATAGGTGGTGCTCAATCATTTTCAAATGAGTGAACAGAGGAATGAATGAACGACTGAATGAACAAATGTTAAGGAGCTTGAGATAAGAGGTCAGGAAACTAGGCAGGTAGTTACAGTAGACTGATGCTTAGAAATAGATGGTGTGACCCTAGGCAAGTCATTTTAACCTTCCTAAGCCTTAGAACTATTGAAATATAAATATAAATGATAATTTATCTTATTTATAAACTATCTAATGTGGGCTTTTTCTCCAGCTTCAGGTGAGCTAATCCATGTTTTGAAACCATAAAGTTAGTTATTCGTGTAAATGACTTCAAATGTTCCCACGTGAAAGGAGAGTGATTTTTCTTCTTGACTTCATTTGGGGACCCCAGACAAGCCTCTAGAAGAGGCAAGGCTACCATGAGTGAAAATAAAAATGGCTAGGCTTTTATTTTCAGTTGGACAACTAAGCCATTTCCCTTTCAAATAGAGTCCATATCTTCAGAAGTAAGAGATTAAGGGTCCCTCAGAGAGGACCTCCTTCCATGCTTGCTGGAAATCAGGCAATGAGGCCAAACGAAAAAGCCTAAAAAGAATTGTGGCATCTTTAGGATGACAGTTATTTTTGTTCAATTCAGCTGGACCTGGGGACTTTTCTAGAGTGGACTTTAAACAGCACTTTGCAAAGTTACTCAGTGCTTTCTTAGTTTGGGGACAAAACTTTCTGGAGACCATCAGTGGCCTTTCTGGCTTTAGGGTAGAGGGCTGATTATAGATCAGAATGGTTCTCCTGGAGCTCCTATAGCATCACAGATTCACAGGGCTGGAGGGGCCACAGAGGGCAATCCTGTGGACACCCTTGCCAGGGAGTCCATTCCTAGTGAAAGGGAATTTATTTGAAGACCTCCTCCCCACCCCCCCCCCCCCAGCCTCCCCCCCCCACCCGGCCATTTTTCTCTTTTTTTTTTTTTTTTTTTTGCGGTACGCGGGCCTCTCACTGTTGTGGCCTCTCCCGTTGCGGAGCACAGGCTCCGGACGCGCAGGCTCAGCGGCCATGGCTCACGGGCCCAGCCGCTCCGCGGCACGTGGGATCTTCCCGGACCGGGGCACGAACCCCCGTCCCCTGCATCGGCAGGCGGACTCTCAACCACCGCGCCACCAGGGAAGCCCCCATTTTGCGTTTTACAAAGCTTCCTTAGCAAGCGCTTCTCGGTGCTGAAACGACATCTGCCTCCCATGGGCTCAGAGCTCCTGAGAGTACACAGAATAACTCTTATTCATTATTACTTGGCATCCCTTTACAACCTCCTTGTGCTCTTCCTCCCATGTCCATCCTCCTACAGAAACCTCTGGAACGTTTGCCAAATACCCAGGACAAAAGAAGGAACCCAGCTCTGCCTGGTAAAGCTAATGTGCAGCCCACAAGTCCCATTTTCCCTCCCTTGTCCTCCAGGCTTCAGCTCATTCTTGGCACAAGGAGGAATTAACTTTTAATGGGATCAGAAAGATTAAAAGTAAGGTTTGTCTCCTCCTCTCCACTGATAAAATAAGTTATCAGTGATGTCAAGACAACTAATGGTCCTCACAGCCCTTATATCCGAGGTCCATCCAAAACCTCCAGGATGCTTTCAAAAACAAGGAAAATGAGGGGGCTTGGGTGTTCCAGGGGACAGAGAGCTTTGTCGTCTCTGATGAGAAAAAAAGGTGAAAAGCATTGCTTAATTGCCCGCTCAGCCCAGGGTGGGAGGTGTTTGCTAACCTAAAGACAGGCTTAATTTTATTTGTTTTTGCTGAGGAACATCTGCTTGTACAATGCTTAGGCACTGGCACTCATTAACACAGGAAATAAAGTGTCTGAGGTTTGTGTCACTGGGAGTGTTCGAGAACACAGTAAGACAGACACTCGTGGGAGTGATTTAAGAGCCTTTTTCATACTGGGCATAGGTTCAGCCTGGGGGAAGGTCTAGTACTCAGACGGTACAGTTGTTGAGAATTCAGTTATCTGTAGTAATCGAGGGTCCCTCTCCCCAGAACTGTGGGCCAGGACAGACGATGGAAGACACTGACCATGGGTATGTGCCATGTGAATCAATACCTAACAAGGGCCTGGTGGCAGCAGCATCTCAGAAAATGCCTGCTGAATAAATGAATAAATTTCCCAGGCACACAGTGAAAAGAATGCAGAACATTCTGTGCACCCTTTCTACGTTCCAAAGTGCATTTACATATATTATGGCATTTTGTTTCCTAACATTCCTATGAGGATTGGAGCACGGGCTTTTTCCTCATTTTACAGAGAAGGGTCCGGTCATGGTTCCAGAAGCTGAAGATAGAGTCAGAACTAGAAAATGAGTTTCCTAATTCTGGATAGAATTTTAGAACACTTAATCATACAGCCAGTGAGTTTAAGGAAAACTCCCCAGATTCTTAGTTCTTATTTATAAGATCAGGATATAATGTCAATATATCCTGAACCCCCTGCCTCCTTCCATCCTCTGCCTTTGGTTAAAAAAAAAAGTGATACTATTAAAAGTGGATTTTTGAACACATTATGTATTGTATGAAAAGTGTCACAAAACGGAAAATAATAAAATTTAAAAGTAAGTTACTTCACTTGCAAATCTACTCTTCAGGACTTCCAGCAACAAGTAATTTGAATCGATATTGGAAAAAATAAAAAATGCAGAAATCAATCAGATAATTAATAGGAAAGAATTGAAAACCTCCACAAAGAAATGATATGACATTGTCCCCTGGCTCTGGGGAGAAGGTGGGACTAGATGTAGACTCCAATAAAGGTGGAGATTTGGAGTGTACTTTGGGGATGGACTAGCTCAACCCTGTCGGGTTACAGATAAGGAAACTGAGGCACAGAAGGGTCACAGACGGTCATGTAGCTGTTAGAAGCAGTGCTAAATCTCATCACTGGGTTTCCTAACCTCCAGAGACCCTCAGCTGTGGGCCTAATGTTCTATTTCTTCGGCTCCCTGCAGGTGAAGCAGGCATTTTCATCACAGTGCCCCGTGTGCATGTATGCATGGGTGTGTGTCCATAGCATGCCTATTTCTTACTCCCCACCCCCCGCCCCCTGCCCCACAAACGAGGTTCAACAACTATAATCAAGCGCTATTAATGTTGTTCATTTATATTTTAAGTATCTACAAAATAAAATCTTTCTCCTAGCCTTGCTGTGTCAATAGTAAGAATGAAAAGCAAACCACATTACTCTCCAGATTTTAGTTGTCTCTACCAATTTCCAGATTCCGCTTAGGAGATCAGTCCTAAATAAGAAAGCTGATGATAGGAAAGAATCTGGGAAACCTGTAAACAGCTCCCCATTTCTATCCCCAACGTGGGTCCTCCCCTCCCCCCACTCCGCTTCACTCCTGACTTTGGGAACCCGCTGCCCTCTGAGGACACAGTCCGCCCTCCACCATCCTACCGACTGGCTCCGCATCCTTCTCACGTCTTTTTAAAGAGATATTTTGGGAAGCAGCACACGCACATCCAGAGACCAATTACTCAATCTCCCAGCAAGTATGGAGATGATGGAAGTATAGCCCTTCGGTTTCCTAGCAACAGTGTTTGGGGGGAGGCTGGAAAGCGATCTGGTTGCCCAGCACCACCCTGCGTAGAAGGCATTTGCGCATTTGGCTTTTGTTGTCTTTGAAGGCCATTTCTAAAACGGGTTCTGTATTCTTGGGGGGATTTTAGGCACTTAAGTTATTCTTTTAAAAGATCTCTGCTGATATCCACAGGTCCTATAATTAACATCTCAAGCCATAACAGGCTGGACGTGTTCTGTAACCCCTAAAACTACAAAGCCCTAGCTTGGTCTTCTTCCTATGGTTTATTAGGAACTTCTCCAGTTCCCTACTTCCTCCCTGCCCTCTCTCACCTTTACACACATTCACCCCAGATGTGGATAATCAGTACTCCTTTCTCTTTGTCTTTCCCCCAAACTGTGAACTCTGCCCTGTAGGAAAAGTCAAAAGATTACCATCACTGGACATCTTAGTTAGTTTGCTTTTTATTTATTTATTTATTTATTTTGGCCGTGTTGGGTCTTCATTTCTGTGCGAGGGCTTTCTCTAGTTGTGGCAAGCGGGGGCCGCTCTTCATCGCAGTGCACGGGCCTCTCACTATCGCGGCCTCTTGTTGTGGAGCACAGGCTCCAGACGCGCAGGCTCACTAGTTGTGGCTCACGGGCCTAGTTGCTCCGTGGCATGTGGGATCCTCCCCGACCAGGGCTCGAACCCATGTGCCCTGCATTAGCAGGCAGATTCTCAACCACTGTGCCACCAGGGAATCCCCGTTAGTTTGCTTTTTAATCTAAAAGGATTTCCACACTTGTTGTCCCAATGCTTCCAGGATCCCCAACTCTGCTCCACCCTCCCCCATAGCAAAGGAAACATTTGACAAACTGGAGGAAGAATTGATTAAACGAGGGATGAAGGTGGGAGCTAGCATGATAGCTGACTCCCCTAACTGGAAATACCCAGGATCCCAAGAGAGAAGACTGTGGAGTGGAAAACAGTTGTTTCTGTTGTTTATGGGAGAGGAATGTTTGGGGGAAGAGAAATAGAGGTAGGATCGAGAGCAATGTGGCATTTCCATTATCAGTAAAAGAAAACTCAAAGGGTGAGATAGTTGAGGAGAGCTGGGTCTGCTCTCAATCCAGCGCACATCTGTTAGTTCTGGCCCAAGCGTTTCTCAATCATGGAAACCCTTGAGAGGGTCCAGCCTTCTGGTTAAAGCTTGGGGATAAGGGAGGGCCAATGGGAGCGCCAAGGACTGAGATGCTTTGGGGGGCAGGGGTCACCAAGGATCAGGAGGTGGGACACCGAGTGCTTTGTTGCAGGAGCGCTGAGTGAAAGAACAGGACGGGGCCCTAAGCCTGCCTTTCAGTGCTAAGTGTACAACCACCTCTCAAATGCTGGAGTAGGAAATGATGGTTAATGTGAGAAGCTGGGATTCCTAGATAATCTTACAAATTTTATGTCAGCCAAGTAAGAGGCTGTTTCTCTGATAAACAGGGAAACCCTTCCATTTTCCCTCCTTTGCCCATCTGTGTCCTGATTCGCTCTCCCTGGGGTCAGGAAATTTCCATTAGCCCTCCCTCTGGGACCTATGGCTTCCCAGAGAAAGACTTGTCAGGCATCTACTTTCAGTCCTTCTGAGCAGGCTCCTGAAACATGGTGATCATGCTTCTAGATTGAACTCAAGCCTGAATAATTTAGCTCATGAAACCATGCGCAGTGACTAAAACTAGTGGAAGAGAAGAAAGACAATTCTCACACTAGCTTTGAACCCCAGGACGAGTTCTATGGAGTGGCCCATAGCCAACCCTAGGCACATGAGCTCCTTTCTACTCCTGGGTCTGACTCAGGAGCTAAACAGAGCCTGAGCTGATAGGCTGAGGGGTTCTAAGAAAAGGAAGGAGTATGGGGGAGAGATGGGGAAGGAAGATCTGGACCTGGTCACTGCTTGTACTTTTCAGTGTCTCTCAGGAGCGAGAAATTGTGTGAAAGTGACAAGACTGCTATATCTATGCAAAATCCAAAGGAAAATCCTCCAGGGAAAGGAGTTTTGTTCATGTGGACTTCCTTCGGGTGTCCTTAGTCCCTACAGACCTGGACTGTAGGAAGTCAGCATGGTTTAGGTGCCCACTCCCCGCAGGAACACTAAAATATTCTGGTTCTACAGAGAAGGGAGAATCAGGCAAATTCCTCCCCATCTCCCCCTGCACCAGATTCAGGAGGAACCTGACATTAGAGCTCCCGAGTCTTCCAAGGGCATCCAAGTGCATAGGTGGGAACAAAAAAAAAAAAATCCTAGTTTGGGGAAGCCCCTAAGCTAGTTAAGGGCAGAGCCAGGGCCACATCTCAGGGCTGTGGAGTCAAGGCCAATCCTCTAAAGCCACCCTGGCTCTCTGAAGGCTGAACACCAGCTTGTACTTTCTGCCTAAAGCTGTGAGCCTGACCCAAAGGCAGAGCCACAGGTAGTGATGGGGGGGGCTAAGAGACTGTGAAAATAGTCTTTCTTCCACCCTTTCACTCAGGACCAGTGGGATGTCCAGTAAATCCCATGATCTGCCTCTCAGAACTTCCCAACTTTATGGATAAAAACACCTAGGAGCAAAACACAGTCCTCCAAATTGTTAGTTTTGAGCCAGCTGAGGTTGATTCTTTATTTCACCACTTATCTGAAGTTCTGCATTTTCAAGTTCGGCTCTGACACAGGCCTTTGTCAGGAGCCCAGTTACCATGGCAGTGCCTCCTAAAATAGAACAAGTCCAACACACATCAATAGACGGCACAATAAATAGAAGAAGTACTACCTACAATACATGCTTCTGTTTCTACTGGGTAGTAATTTGTGCCGAGAATTGAAAATAACTACACCTCCCCCCTTCACTTAATTAAAGGAAAACAATTCCACAAATCGGAAACGCACAGTGTTTATATCAGAATGGAACTCGAGTGGCTGTGTGATTAAGAGGCCAGGATTGTGGTTGAATTTGCAGGGGAAAACAATGCATTAAAGGCAGGGCCATTCAGTGAGTCACTTTGAAGCACTCTCTCCTAAAACTCAACTTATAGTGTGATTTGATTTGAGACAATAAGTATGAACTAAGAATGACACATAAGAAACACAGAACATTTTTTTTTTTCCCAGTAGTAGGGGGAGCATTCCTTTCTGTTTTCCCATGACCATCTGTTTTTCTCCTAGTGTCCCCTGATACTCTCAAGTATCACGCTTTGGATCAAAAATTATGTAAGTACCTTATTATAGGTAACCACAGGGTTTAGAAGGCTGGTGGGAGATCCCTTTGGAAAAATTTCTAAAGCTCAGTCTGAGAAAGAAGATACACTTCTTTATGGTTGATAAGTCAATGAATACTGCATAGTTTGGGATGTTTCTAGGTAAATACGTGTTTCAGGGTTTCCAGTCTCTCGTGCTCTCTCTGGGTGGCTCTCCATCTTAGAGTAAGCAGCCTGACCTAGAGAAGAATGTGCCACCTTTAGAACCAGACTGGCTTGGGTTCCACAACCAACTTTGCCTCTTATCTAGTGAAAGTCCCTTAACCTTGGCTTTACTGATGTTTAAAATGGGGACAACACTCTACTTTAATTGGGTTGCTGTGAAATTGAATGTTGTGTAGGTACAAGGGTCTAGCAAAATGTCTGGTCTATGGGAGGAAATGATCATTAGTGTCCTTTTCTTTTTTCTTACAATAGGTGTAGTTACCCTGGTAGACGTCCCAGACGTGGCCTTTGGAGTGGCTCTTGACCTAAAAGTGATAGAACCCTGGGCAAGTTCATTAACCTCTGAGGCTCCCTGCCCAAACTCTTAAAGGTAGCCACCATTCAAAACATCTCACAGGGTGTTGTGAAGAATAGTGGAGATGACAAATGTAAGTCACCCAGTATAGATCTTGACACTGAGTGGACACTTGTCACAGGTTAGGTTCCTAGGGATGCAGCTGCCTGGCTGGAGATCAGCATGTAAGATGTTTATTAACGAGTGCCCTTGGGTTGAATACTTGTGGACGAGAAGAAAAGGAAGCATTGAGAATGTGAAAGAGGTCCAGTGTAGTTGACTTGACAACTTGACACCAAGCGGCCATTTTGCCTTGTTGAGAGATGGTGCCAGTATCAAGGTTCATCATTGGTCCCCGTAACAGGCAGGTTGCACATTCAGCAATGGACATAGCTAGATCAGCCTTGGTATGTTGGAGTACATGCTGATAACCCATGTGGGGCCTTCAGCCCTGGCCCCTGCATCCCTTTCATGCATGCACCTTTGTACCTTTACCGTGATGGCTGATGGCAGAGCCTGGCTGAAGTTAGTGGACCAAAGCATTTTGTCTATTTGGTAGATGAGTGCCCCTTTCAGGGGTGAATACTCTCTGCAGGACTTAACATGTTGTGCGCTTATCAAGTTTCAGTCTCTCAGCTTCAAATCTTTTCTTTTTAAAATAAACAGTTTTTTTAGAGGAGTTTTAGTTTTACAGAAAAATTGTGAAGATAGTACAGAGAATTCCTACATATCCCTCACCCAGTTCTCCCTATTACTAACATCCTGCATTTGTATAGTACATTTGTCACAATTAAGGAAACAATATTGATACATTATTATTAACTAAAGTCCGTTCTTCATTCAGATTTCCCCAATGTTCTTTTCTTTGTCCCAGGATCCCATCTAGGAATCCATGTTACATTTAGTAGTCAAATCTCCTTAGGCTTCTCTTGGTTATGACAGTTTCTTGGATGTTCTTTGTGTTTGTTGATTTTGACAGTTTTGAGGTCAGTTATCGTATAGAATGTTCCTCAGTTGGGATTTGTCTGAGGTTTTTATCATGGAGTAATGTGCTTTGGGCAAGAAGGTCACAGAACTATGGGCCATTCTGATCACATCATTGGAGAGTACATGCTATTAGTATGACCTGTCAGTGTTCACGCTAACTCTGGTCATCTGGCTTGTGGTGATGTTTGTCAGGGTCTCCATTGTAAAGTTACTCTTTTTTTTTTCTTTTTCCATGTTGTCACCGTGAGGGTGGAGGAGAAGCCACATTAATTATTCAGAATTCTTTGGCATGGAAGATTTGTCTATTTTCTCCCACTTATTAATTTATTTAATCATTTATTTATATCACTATGGACTCATAGACATTTAGTTTATACTTTGAGCCATAATTCAATACTCCATTATTTATTTTATTGCTCAAATCATTGCAGCTCTGGCCATTTGGAACTCTTTTAGTTGGCATCTGGATTCCTTTGCTTTACTGTGGGATTTCCCATTACCGTGTATTTTTCTGTTTTGTTTTTGTTTTTTAGCATTTTCTTATTTTTTGGCACCATGGATACTCCAGGCTCATTTTGTATATTTCCTGCCTCAGTCCTAGTATAAGCCATTTCTTCAATTAGCCCCGGTTCCTTTTATTGGAGAACAGTATTAGAAACCAAGATCTGGGTTCTAGGTATACTTGTTGCATACTACCAGTGTATACATTCGTATGTATAAATATTTCTATATGTAACCAGGTAAATCTATATTGAGCCAATCATGGGTTGATACTGATGTCTCCAACTCTAATCTATTACCACATGGAGCATTCTAGCCTCATTCCCTTGTTTATTCATAATCTCCCACTCCAGCCTGGCTCCCACCGTCTACTTAAATGCTCAACCCAAGTATACATGCATAATGGTTTCAGAATTGTTAACCCAAACCCTCATGAAACCAAACTATCAACTAGAACTCAGTGCTTACGTGCAGTTCTTTTTGCCTTAGTCTTTCAAACTCCACTCTTTTTACGTGCAGTTCTTTTTGCCTTTAGCCTTCCAAACTCCACTCTTTTTACGTGCAGTTCTTTTTGCCTTTAGCCTTTCAAACTCCGCTCTTTTCCAAAGTGACTTAGGTCAATTCTTTTTTCCTCTAAATCCATTCTCTGTCTTGCATTGTGATGCTGGAGCTGGACCCGATCTTCTCATTGCCATCTGGCATGGCATTAAGCTTTGTTAGAGAGCACCAGAGGGACCCTGGTGGGACGTGGAAAAGAGAAGGCACTTCTTTTCTTGGTTCTGTGTGTTCTCCCCTGCTTGCTCCTATGACACTTTTGCAGCCAGCAGCATGGAAGACATCCAGTGACACTCACTTTTTGAGCAAGTTCTGCCAGCAGGACATGGTCATGTAACCAGTGTAGTCGCACAGGACTCCACTCTCCTAAGGGGCTGCATGCTTGGTTTAACGCTCTGTGGATACCATCTTGAAATTTGTAATGGTTTTATCTTTGAACTTATGCCTTGAAGGTGAAGTCCAATGGAACAAGAGGGCATGGGTGTGCGCAGGGGAGATAACCAGGGAACAGCGCACACACACCTGGGCTCAGATCCACAGGCACAGCGGGCAGTGTTCAGCATGCATGCCCAGCAGTTGGCCTGGCTACCTGGTGCACACAAGCATACTTGGGGCAGGTCAGGGCCCTGAAGACCCCAAAGGTATTCTGGACTGGGATGGTAGCAGCAGCAACAGAAGCAGCAGTGGTAGCAGCCACTGCCCTGGGAGAAAGGGGAGAAACCTCATGAGTTTAATGCTGGGACCTGTGGTGAGAGGCCAGCCTTCCCATCCATCCCTGGAGCCTGTGCCTGTGGCATCTGTACCAATATTAACTCTTCAGCCTGAGGACCAAGATAGGAACTACCTGGGCTCAGCCAGCAAACATTTCAGTGAATTATTACAAAAGGAAAGTGTGGACTGTGAATTATAATAAGAAATACATATTTGGTCTTCATTCCCATTTCTGGCACAGAGCTCCTAAAACCCTTGGAATTTCCTAAGTGCTGAGAGCTACAAATGTGTCTTTTGTTATGTTAAACAGGTGACTTTTGGAAAGCAGCTAGTTGCCAGGAGAACCAATCCTATGATTAGAAAGTTGAAACTGTCAGTCTCTCCTGACCTCCCTGGAGGAGAGAAGGGCTAGAAGTTGAATCAATCGTTAATGGCCAATGGTTTAATTAATCACGCCTATGTAATGAAGTCTCCATAAAGCCCCCAAAGGATGGGGTTTGGAGAGCTTCTTGGTTGGTGACCACCTGGAGATTTTGGGAGAGTGGCTTACCGGGAGAGGGCATGGAAGCTCAGTGCCCTTTCCCCATACCTAGACCTATGCATCTCTTCCATCTGACTGTTCCTGAGTTATATCCTTTTATAATAAACCAGTGATCCAGTAAGTAAAAGGTTTCTCTGAGTTAGATGAGCTGCTCTAGCAAATTAACCAAAACCAAGGAGGGGGTCATTGGAACCTCTGATCTCTAGCCAGTGGGTCAGAAGCACAGGTGATGACCTGGACTTGGCATCTGAAGTGTGTGTGTGTGTGTGTGTGTGTGTGTGTGTGTGTGTGTGTGTGTGTGTGTCAAGAGGAGGGGGAGCAGTCTTGTAGAACTGAACCCTTAACCTGTGGAATCTGACACTATTTTTGGATAGATAGTGTCAGAATTGAGTTGAATTGTGGGACACCCAGCTGGTGTCTGAGAATTGCTTGGATACGTGGGGGAACTGCCCTCTACTTCCATACACACATATCTATATTGGAACCAGAACCCTTTAGAAAGCATAAACAAGGACATAATGCACATCAGGGAATTGCTAGAATTCTTCAGAGAGTTTAGAATCTCTGGTTTCGAAATCTGTTGCAAGATTAGAAAGCAAAGATCCATATATCTAGAAATAGAAATCAAATTTCAAATTGTTGCTTCCAATGGAAAACAGCTGTAGTTTCATATAAACTTTCCAATGAACCAGTTGCTAACAAGAAAGGCAATCTGAAAATCAATGTTTTCTTGCCATTGAAGATCCAGCGATAGATGACATAACAGACATTTTGAATTGTATACAGATCACAAATCCACTTTTAGTTTCTTGCACAAGCTCCATGAAATTTCAGAGGAAGCATTAAAATGTCATTGTATAAATTTATGTTTAAAATTGAACTCAGACTTCAACAAAAATGATTTGTATAAAGAGTTAAATCTTTTTAGAAAAGGATTTAGAATCATGCTCTAGAAGTCCTGAAATCTCATTTTGAAATAATTTATCAGAAATTTGTCCCAATGTTATCACAGACTGTAATATACTCTTACCAGCGCCAGTAATGGTTGTATCAGCAGAAAGATCCTTCTAAAAATTAAAAATTATTTTTGCTCTTACACTTTCCAAGAGCAACTGATATTGCTTTCAGTTATATCATTGAAAAGGAGGTCGCTAAGTTTTGATGAATTTGTAGAAAAGTGAGCCAGAAAAATCACATGATCAATCAAGATCTCACAGTAATAGAGTACTATTATTTATTGTGTTACGTGAAACTATGACACCCAAAGTATTAATAAACTCCACGTGGCCTTTCTTCCCAGCACTTTTCCTCTAATACCATAGGGTATCTCAGGACCTATGGCCCAAAGAGCCGTGCTGTTTGCACTGCACTGTGGACCTTCCACAGAGCCCTTTCCTGTTTTGGGTACTTTAAGCTGGCAACCTTTTAGATCACCCAATGTGGGAGAAAGACGCTAGGGTGCTCCTATATTCTTATCCTGTAACGTGGGCAGGACCTGTGATGTGCTTTTAACCAAAAGATTATGGCAAATGTAATGGTATGTCACTTCTTATCATCCATCCTTGATGTGGTAATGGTACAAATTGATTAGTACCCTTGTTAGCCACCCAACTATTTTGCCCCAGGAGCATGTTGTGTTCCATAGAAAGAGGTGCAACTCTGGGCACTTGGGCTCTCTCCAGGTGAAGGAGACCTGAAAGTACTATCGAAGGCTATCTGCTGAAAGCACACCCAGAAGCTGGGGCAAAAAATCTTTCATTAAAGGGGCACTTGGGCAATATATCACAATCTATCCATCAGAGTAATTAATTAATTAAAGGGGCACTTGGACAATATATCACAATCTATCCATCAGAGTAATTAATTAATTAAAAGAGCACTTGGGCAATATATCACAATCTATCCATCAGAGTAATTAATTAATTAATTTTCTTTCTTTTTCCTTTATATGTAGAAATCAGATACAGTATGAAAAAATACGTGCAACTCTTACTTGACAAATTCTGGGCATCTGGGGAAAAAACCTATTATCCTGCAAAAATGCAGAACTAGGGTCAGCCTTGTGTAGAGGTAAATTAGATAGTCTCTTCTATGTTTTGAATGGCCCAGAGAAGCTTTGTGCCTTAAAATGTCTACCCCAACTACAGTCCTAATTTCTTCCCATTGCCCTCTCTTCCCACACTCTAAGGAAAGGAGAAATTTGGGCAGCTATAAAACTTAATATGTGTAGTAATCAAACGTAAAAAGTTCCCACCCAAATTCCATATGCTAAGGGCCATTCAGGAAAGGAAGCCTAAGACCAAAATTAACAGCTCGATTAGGATTCTTAAAATCTGTTTTAAAAGCATCCTCTAGGGGCTTCCCTGGTGGCGCAGTGGTTGAGAGTCCGCCTGCCGATGCAGGGGACACGGGTTTGTGCCCTGGTCCAGGAAGATCCCACATGCCGCGGAGCGGCTAGGCCCGTGAGCCATGGCCACTGAGCCTGCGCGTCCGGAGCCTGTGCTCCGCAATGGGAAAGACCACAACAGTGAGAGGCCTGCTTACCGCAAAAACAAACAAACAAGCAAAAGCATCCTGTAAGACAACACAAAGGGATAAGACAATTAAGGTGGCCCCGCAACAGCAGGTGGGGAGTTGGAATTTGTTCCCTGAATCTGCTGCAGCCAGATGATGGTACACAGAATGTAGACTCTGAGGTGTCCCTCCTGCATGCATATTCACATCCAAAGTTACTGCGGCACCAGTTGATGACAGGTCACTTCTTACCTGATAGCCTACAGATAAGGTGTCCTTTGAAGATATGGACACTGCATGTACATCTTCAGAGGAAAATGGGGAGATATTGGGAAGGAGTCATTTTACTCTAGATCACTTCTATTGCAAAAAGTTGCCCCAGTTCCCATGAACTCTTGCATTGGTTTTGTGTGTCTGCTCTAATTTGAGAAAGATATTTGGTTTTAATTAACCAGTTAGGTCTCCATGATGGGGAGTTGAGAGGGAGGGATAGAGTTTTAGGAGCCTGGCAGTATTTTGAATTCCAGGCTGTCTAAAATGCTATGATTCAGGGCAGATACACAGCCTCTGATTTTAGAGAGAGAGGGAACTCTCCGGGAATTTGATTCCCTCTGTCCCCCTTCCCCCAGAGTGGGGAGGTATGAAAACCACCTGTCAACATGAGGAGTCAAAATAAGAGCCAGGACTGCAGGAGAGATGGGTAAACACAAGCAGACTGAGGCGAGCGTGAGGTATGAGGAAGCTATGTTCCCTTTTTCCATTTCCTCCTTTTATAAATTTTAACCTTTTAACGCTTAAACTTTTCCCACGATTCTTATTCCTGCGGCTAGCTCTTTTCTTGTTATTACATAGATATGATAAATGAATTTAGTAAATGACTACTGAAGGTCAACCAGATGGCTTGATGACTTCATTTACTCTCTCTTTGGGAAAACAATTGAAAGAAATCCCAGCTATTCATTCTCCTGCAGGCAGAGGTGTGCAGTGATTGCTTCTGAAAATGAAAAGATAAACATTCTTATTGTGTGCCTGGAATCTCTGGGGATCCTGGAGACACTCTCTGCTCCACCATTTTATTTGAAAACATAAGGAATTAATTGTACATCTTGCTGAGGGAAAAAGGCACATTGTGTATTCCAAATATCAAGGTCTTTCTTCTAGGATTAGAATATGTAGTTGACACAGAGAAAATACTTTCAAGATGTTGTGGGGAAAAAACAACAACAACAAAAAAAACCCCTTAACACTGCAGCTCTTTAGAACTCGATATCATTCAGCACCTGCACAGTTTCATATCTCTGTGGGATACGAGTGTCTATTGTTTCTCAGAGACCATAACCCAGGCATCCATACTCAAACTTGAGTTCTCCCAAAAGATACAGAAAGAAAGCAGGGGAGAAGACATAAGAACTGTTCCCAAGAGTTTATACATATTTTCAGATATGAGAACTTGAGAGACCAGTTTCCTTCTCAGGGATTTCCAGGCATCTGAGTCTGAAAGGTAGGCACTCTGCTTTGCAGTTCATCCACCCTGGATCCCAGCGTGAGCCAAGCACATGAACGGGCTTTCTCTGCCTGTGCAGACGCATTCAGACAACAAGCAGGGATGGAGCAAATAGGCGAATGGACGGGACATTTGCAGTCACATCAGGGTTCTGATCCATCTCCATCTCTTAGCGATGTGCTTTTTCTGTGCCTCAGTGCCTTCATTTGGAAAATGGGCTTGGCAATGTTTACTTCAAATGGCTATGGCAACAATTAAATGAGAAAAATGGGCCATAAGCTCCCTGCACAAAAGAGATATTTAATAAATGCATGCGCGGTTAGCTCCACGAGAACGGGACTCCCTTGATCCCCAGCACTTCTCAGGTATGTAGTAGATGCTCAAGAATATTTGTGGAATAAATGAATCATGCTAATTCTTTTCCACTTCCCATCACTGTCACCTCTAAACTAGACAAAATGCTTCACCTCCTATGAAGGGGAGATCACATTGCCTTACCAGGAGAAACCATAGCAGGGCCTCACTTTCCAGATTCACATACTCTAATATCCTGCTGGTGGGGATGCAAACAGACACAACTACTTTAGAGAACAATTTGGAAAAGTAGTTTACTGAAGTTGAACATGCACGCCCCTTGAGACCAGCAATCGCACACCTAGGTATATACCCTGAGAAGCGTATACAAGGCTACATATACCAAAACATGGATGTTTGTAATAGCAAACAACGGAAAACAACCTAAATGCTGAGCAGCTGGAGAATCAATACAAATATTCTGTATATTCTTAAGATGATATTTTACAACTAAGAAAATTAATACACAGAGACTAGACTACATTTACATACATCGAGTTGAAAAGATGTGTAATAGTACCATAGATTGCTTAGGAGCATAAATGTATGTAAAGTATAAAGAAATGCAAGGAATAATAAACACTATACTCAGAATAGCATTCCCTCTGAGGTGGGGGAAGGGGATTGAAATCAGAGAAGACAGTGCAAGGGAATTTGACACAGAGGCGTATTGGTGATTTTTGGTGTTTCAGAAAGGAGGTGGGCACAAAGGTGTTAGATGTGTGTTCTATTCATATATCTTAAAAAATAAAAATGCATGTCTAACAGGATCTTATCGTGTAAAAGCTGAAGGAATCCTACGGCACTAGCCCCATCTCTCCATTCTAAAGATAAGAAACTTTAGGCCCTGAGGAGTGAAGTAATTTGCCTAAGGGTGAGCCGGCGGATGGTGGTGGCAGGGATGGGATGACAATCTAGATTTCCAGGTCCTGGGACAAAGGTTTTACACTGCTCTTTTTTATTTTTATTTATTTATTTAATTGAAGTATAGCTGATTTACAATGTTGTGGTAGTTTCAGGTGTACAGCAAAGTGATTCAGTTGTACAAATATGTACATATTTTTTTTCTGATTCTTTTCCCTTATAGGTTATTACAAAATTTTGGCTATAGTTCCCTGTGCTGTACACAGGGTTATCCTTGTTGGTTATCTATTTTATATACAGTAGTTACACTGCTCTTTCTGATTACATTTGATCCTCTTCCCTTTTCCTTCCTGTAGGCAGGAAACTGAACATATGTGTCAGCAGGGCCGTCATCAGAAGCTTCAGATGCACCACAGGTGAGTCACGCAAAGAAGGTGCAGAGAAAGAGCTCTTCAGTCCAGGCAGACAGGATGTTCTCCAAGAGCTGTTTAAGCAGTTTCTCAGAGGCTTTTGAAAAAAAAAAAAATAGGATCTCTGAACCTACAGAAAGACAGTAGTCTTTGGCAAGAGAGAAAACTTTTCCTACATTTTTAAGCAAGGGATGCTGTGTTATTTCTTATCAACGCAGCATCATCACTTTGCTCTTTTGAGTTTTTCTCTGAGCTACAGATGGGACTCAGAGAATACACTCTCCAGCATCCTTTTTTGTACATGTTTCTGGGCCCGAGTTTGCAGGAAGATGGAAAATTCTGTTTGGTTCCCCCAAGGTGACAGGAGATTCTGAGAGGCCTGAGTCCTGACACACACCTGGGAGTGGGCAGAGAGACCACCAAGGTCGGGGCCTCAGTGGTAACAATATAGTTCAGAGTCAGCAGGACAAGAGGAACCAATTACATTCCTGCGTTTATTCAAGAAATGATTCTCTTGCACCAATTATGTGCCTGATACAGCTCTTAGAAGGTGCCATGGAGGCAGAAATGAGCCAAACAGACCAAAATCCCTGTCCTTGTGGAGCTTCCCTTTGAGCAAGGACTTGAGCAGAGACCAAGCTTTTGTGTAGTAATAAGTGGGACAAAGCTCCTCTCCCAGAGCCCAGTGGAGGACAGCACTTGGATGGGCCACCCTACGGGTCAGCTTCAGCTCAAGCGGTTACTCCATCCCATCAGACTTCTGGATGGGCCACTATGGCCCATTTTCCTTTAATCAGTCAGATCCCCTAGAGGTAACCTCACCAGACACCATCTTGGAAGGAGGATGGGTAGGAGGAGCGTTGAACTAGTCCCCCTCCCATTCATCATTTGCAGCAGGTGGTGCAAAGGAAATCTGACGTCACTTGTAGGAGGGGTCCTGGGTTCCTTTAAGGTGAATGAGAGAGGCTTCCAGCAGGCGGAAATCGCTCAAGATTTTGGTGATTATTGCAATCATCCCAGTGAATTCACGTTGCTTATATGGAAACACAGAATGAATATGGTCTGATTAGAAGGTGAGGAGAAGTCTCAGAGGGTCACTGCAAAGTAGTAAGAATCTGAATTATGCAGTATTTTAAAGGAATGAAGTTTTGTTACATTTAAGTTGGGAAATTCACTAGATATAAAATATTTACAAGAAGATGATGATACTCCTTATAGAGAGATTTTGAGTGAATAAATGAGTGAATGAGTGAGACTCATTTCCCTCATGGGTGACGGACACATACCACTCATGGTATAAAATATTATTGGGGGTTATAAAGGAATAATGTATTAACTAATATAAAATTGGATAGCAAAAATTATTTCATTTGCAAGTCGCTTCATACATTCTGATTCCCCAAAGGAGAAAGACTCAATGCAGGACTATGATTTGATGATCACTTTTTAACACTTGCCAGTCTCCATTGGAAAAGAGAGAGAGAGAGGGAGAGAGAAAATAAGTGACAGGCAGGGAGCCTTCAGCAGGCAATATCTAGACAGAAGTTGATAATTTGTGCTTTTCCTTTGAATTAATATTTACTGGTAGCTTTTATTTATGGACTTAGTCTTATTTTCCACCTATCTGATGATATGAAGTTTTCCTTAGAGATACATTTATTTATGTAAAAATGAGAGGTAAATTAGGAGTTTGGGATTAATTGATACACACTACTATATATAAAATAGATAAACAACAATGACCTACTGTATAGCACAGGGAATTACAATCAATATCTTGTAATAACCTATAATGGAAAAGAATCTGAAAAATAGTATATATATATACATATATAAAAAATCTTTTTGCTATACTCCTGAAACCAACACAGCATTATAAATTAATTATACTTCGGAGTCTGGAGAAGATGGCGGAAGAGTAAGAAGCGGAGATCGCCTTCCTCCCCACAGATACTCCAGAAATACATCTACACGTGGAACTGCTCCTATAGAACACCTCCTGAACACTGGCAGAAGACCTCAGACCTCCCAAAAGGCAAGAAACTCCCAACGTACCTGGGTAGGGCAAAAGAAAAAACACAGACAAAAGAATAGGGGGCTTCCCTGGTGGCGCAGTGGTTGAGAGTCCACCTGCCGATGCAGGGGACGCGGGTTTGTGCCCCAGTCCGGGAGGATCCCATGTGCCGCGGAGCGGCTGGGCCCGTGAGCCATGGCCGCTGAGCCTGCGCGTCCGGAGCCTGTGCTCCGCAACGGGAGAGGCCGCAACAGTGAGAGGCCCGCGTACCGGAAAAAAAAAAAAAAGGGATGGGACCTGCACCAGTGGGAGGGAGCCATGAAGGAGGAAAGGTTTCCACACACTAGGAAGCCCCTTTGCGGGCGGAGACTGCGGGTGGCGGAGGGGGGAAGCTTCAGAGCTACAGAGGAGAGCACAGCCACCGCGGTGCGGAAGGCAAAGCGGAGAGATTCCCGCACAGAGGATCGGTGCCGACCGGCACTCACCAGCCCAAGAGGCTTGTCTGCTCACACGCTGGGGCGGGCGGGGGCTTCGGTCGGAGTGCAGAGAGAGGACTGGGGTTGGCTGCGTGAACAAGCCTGAAGGGGGCTAGTGCGCCACAGCTAGGCGGGAGGGAGTCCAGGAAGAAGTCTGTAGCTGCCGAAGAGGCAAGAGACTTTTTCTTGCCTCTTTGTTTCCTGGTGCATGAGGAGCGGAGATTAAGAGCGCTGCTTAAAGGAGCTCCAGAGACTGGCACGAGCTGCGGCTAAAAGCGCGGACCCCAGAGACGGGCGTGAGATGCTAAGGCTGCTGCTGCCGCCACCAAGAAGCCTGTGAACAAACACAGGTCACTACCCACACCTCCCTCCCGGGAGCCTGTACAGCCCGCCGCTGCCAGGGTCCCGTGATCCAGGGACAAGTTCCCCGGGAAAACGCATGGCGCGCATCAGGCTGCTGCAACGTCCCGCTGGCCTCTGCTGCCGCAGGCTCGACCCGCATCCGTACCCCTCCCTCTCCCCGGCCTGAGTGAGCCAGAGCCCCTGAATCAGCTCCTCCTTTAACCCCGTCCTGCCTGAGCGAAGAACAGACGCCTTCAGGCAGCCTACATGCAGAGGTGGGGCCAAATCCAAAGCCGAACCCCGGGAGCTGTACGAACAAAGAAGAGAAAGGGAAATCTCTCCCAGCAGCCTCAGAAGCAGTGGATTAAAGCTCAACAATCAACGTGATGTACCCTGCAACTGTGGAATACCTGAATAGATAACGAATCAACCCAAATTGAGGAGGTGGATTTTGGGAGCAAGATATATTATTTTTTCCCCTTTTCCTCTTTTTGTTAACGTGTATGTGTATGCTTCTGTGTGAGATTTTGTCTGTATAGCTTTGCTTTCACCATTTGTCCTAGGATTCTGTTTTGTTTTGTTTTTCTTTTTACTTTTTAAATTTTTTCCATAATAATTATTTTTTATTTTAATAACTTTATTTTATTTTATCCTACTTTATTTTATTTTATCCTCTTTCTTTCTTTCTATTTTAATCCCTTTTATTCGGAGCCGTGTGGATGAAAGGCTCTTGGTGCACCAGCCAGGAGTCAGTTCTGTGCCTCTGAGGTGGGAGAGCCAACTTCAGGACACTGGTCCACAAGAGACCTCCCAGCTCCATGTAATATCAAACAGCGAAAATCTCCCAGAAATCTCCATCTCAACACCAGCACCCAGCTTCACTCAATGATCAGTAAGCTACAGTGCTGGACACCCTATGCCAAACAACTAGCAAGATAGGAACACAACCCCACCCATTAGCAGACAGGCTGCCTAAAATAATAATAAGTCCACAGACACCCCAAAACACACCACCAGACATGGACCTGCCCACCAGAAAGACAAATTCCAGCCTCATCCACCAGAACACAGGCACTAGTCCCCTCCACCAGGAAGCCTACACAACCCACTGAACCAACCTTAGCCACTGGGGACAGACGCCAAAACCAACGGGAACTACGAACCTTCAGCCTGTGAAAAAGAGACCCCAAACACAGTAAGATAAGCAAAATGAGAAGCCAAAAATCACACAGCAGATGAAGGAGCAAGGTAAAAACCCACCAGACCTAAAACAATGAAGAGGAAATAGGCAGTCTACCTGAAAAAGAATTCAGAATAATGATAGTAAAGATGAACCAAAATCTTAGAAATAGAATAGAGAAAATGCAAGAAACATTTAACAAGGACCTAGAAGAACTAAAGAGGAAACAAGCAATGATGAACAACACAATAAATGAAATTAAAAATACTCTAGAAGGGATCAATAGCAGAATAACTGAGGCAGAAGAATGGATAAGTGACCTGGAAGATAAAATAGTGGAAATAACTACTGCAGAGCAGAATAAATCTAAAAAACTAAAAAGAACTGAGGAAAGTCTGAGAGACCTCTGGGACAACATTCAATGCACCAAGATTCCAATTATAGGGGTCCCAGAAGAAGAAGAGGAAAAGAAAGGGATGGAGAAAATATTTGAAGTGATTATAGTTGAAAACTTCCCTAATATGCGAAAGGAAATAGTTAATCAAGTCCAGGAAGCACAGAGAGTCCAATACAGGATAAATCCAAGGAAAAACATGCCCAAACACATACTAATCAAACTATCAAAAATTAAATACAAAGAAAACAAATTAAAAGCAACAAGGGAAAAATAACACACAAGGGAATCCCCATAAAAGTAACAGCTGATTTTTCAGCAGAAACTCTGCAAGCCAGAAGGGAGTGGCAGGACATATTTAAAGTGATGAAGGAGAAAAACCTACAACCAATATTACTCTACTCAGCAAGGATCTCATTCAGATTTGATGGAGAAATTAAAACGTTTACAAACAAGTGAAAGCTGAGAGAGTTCAGCACCACTGAAGCAGCTTTACAACAAATGCTAAGGAACTTCTCTAGGCAAGAAACATAAGAGAAGCAAAAGACCTATAATAACAAACTGAAAACAATTAAGAAAATGGGAATAGGAACATACATATTGATAATTACCTTAAATGTAAATGGATTAAATGCTCCAACCAAAAGACACAGACTGGCTGAATGGATGCAAAAACAAGACCCGTATATATGCTGGCTACAAGAGACCCACTTCAGACCTAGTGACACATAAAGACTGAAAGTGAGGGGATGGAAAAAGTTATTCCATGCAAATGGAAATCAAAAGAAAGCTGGAGTAGCAATACTCATATCAGACAAAATAGACTTTAAAATAAAGACTATTACAAGAGACAAAGAAGGACACTACATAATGATCAAGGGATTGATCCATGAAGAAAATATAACAATTGTAAATATTTATGCACAAACATAGGAGCACCTCAATACATAAGGCAAATGCTAATAGCCATAAACGGGGAAATCGACAATAAAACAATCATAGGAGGGGACTTTAACAGCCCACTTTCACCAATGGACAGATCATCCAAATTGAAAATAAATAAGGAAACACAAGCTTTAAATGATACATTGACAAGATGGATTTATGTGATATTTATAGGACATTGCATCCCAAAACAACAGAATACAAATTTTTTTCAAGTGCTCATGGAACATTCTCCAGGATAGATCATATCTTGGCTCACAAAACAAGCCTTGGTAAATTTAAGAAAATTGAAATCGTATCAAGTATCTTTTCCAACCACAACGCTATGAGACTAGATATCAATTACAGGAAAACATCTGTAAAAAATACAAACACATGGAGGCTAAACACCACACTGCTTAATAACCAAGAGGTCACAGAAGAAATCAAAGAGGAAATCAAAAAATACCTAGAAACAAATGACAATGAAAACACGATGACCCAAAACCTATGCGATGCAGCAACAGCAGTTCTAAGAGGGAACTTTATAGCAATACAATCCTACCTTAAGCAACAGGAAACATCTCAAATAAACAAGCTAACCTTGCACCTAAAGCAATTAGAGAAAGAAGAACAAAAAACCGCAAAGTTAGCAGAAGGAAAGAAATCATAAAAATCAGATCAGAAATAAATGAAAAAGAAATGAAGGAAACAATAGCAAAGATCAATAAAATTAAAAGCTGGTTCTTTGAGAAGATAAACAAAATTGACAAAACATTAGCCAGACTCATCAAGAAAAAATGGGAGAAGACTCAAATCAGTAGAATTAGAAATGAAAAAGGAGAAGTAACAACTGACACTGCAGAAATACAAAAAATCATGAGAGATTACTACAAGCAACTCCATGCCAATAAAGTGGACAACCTGGAAGAAATGGACAAATTCTTAGAAATGCACAACTGCCAAGACTGAACTAGGAAGAAATAGAAAATATTAACAGAACAATCACAAGCACTGAAAATGAAACTGTGATTAAAAATCTTCCAACAGGGATTCCCTGGTGGTGCAGTGGTTGAGAGTCCACCTGCCAATGCAGGGGACACGGGTTCATAGCCCGGTCCAGGAGGATCCCACGTGACGCAGAGCAGCTGGGTCCGTGAGCCATGGCCACTGGTCCTGCCCGTCCAGAGCCTGTGCTCCACAACGGGAGAGGCCACAACAGTAAGAGGCCCATGTACCGCAAACAAACAAACGAACAAAAATCTTCCAACAAACAAAAGCCCAGGACCAGATAGCTTCACAGGTGAATTCTATCAAACACTTAGAGGCGAGCTAACACCTATCCTTCTCAAGCTCTTCAAAAATATAGCAGAGGGAGGAACACTCCCAAACTCATTCTATGAGGCCACCATCACCCTGATATCAAAACCAGACAAAGATGTCACAAAGAAAGAAAACTACAGGCCAATATCACTGATGAACATAGATGAAAATATCCTCAACAAAATACGAGCAAACAGAATCCAACAGCACATTAAAAGGATCATACACCATGATCTAATGGGGTTTATTCGAGCAATGCAAGGATTCTTCAATATATGCAAATCAATCAACGTGATACATCATATTAACAAATTGAAGGAGAAAAACCATATGATCATCTCAGTAGATGCAGAGAAAGCTTTTGACAAAATTCAACACCCATTTATAATAAAAACCTTCAGAAGGTAGGCATAGAGGGAACTTTCCTCAACATAATAAAGGCCATATATGACAAGCCCACAGCCAACATAGTCCTCAGTGGTGAAAAACTGAAACCATTTCCCCTAAGATCAGGAACCATACAAGGTTGCCCACTCTCACCACTCTTATTCAACATAGTTTTAGAAGTTTTAGCCACGGCAATCAGAGAAGGAAAAAGAAATAAAAGGAATCTAAATCGGAAAAGAATATGTAAAGCTGTCACTGTTTACAGATGGCATGATACTATACATAGAGAATCCTAAACATGCTACCAGAAAACTACTAGAGCTAATCAATGAATTTGGTAAAGTAGCAGGATGCAAAATTAATGCACAGAAATCTCTGGCATTCCTATACACTAATGATGTAAAATCTGAAAGTGAAATTGAGAAAAGACTCCCATTTACCACTGCAACAAAAAGAATGCAATATCTAGGAATAAACCTACCTACGAAGACAAAAGACCTGTATGCAGAAAATTATAAGACACTGATGAAAGAAATTAAAGATGATACAAATAGATGAAGAGATATACCATGTTCTTGGATTGGAAGAATCAACATTGTGTAAATGACTATACTACCCAAAGCAATCTACTGATTCAATGCAATCCCTATCAAACTACCATTGGCATTTTTTCACAGAACTAGAACAAAAAATTTCACAACTTGTATGGGAACACAAAAGACCCTGAATAGCCAAAGCAATCTTGAGAATGAAAAACAGAGCTGGGGGAATCAGACTCCCTGACTTCAGACTATACTACAAAGCTACAGTAATCAAGACAGTATGGTACTGGCACAAAACCAGAAATATAGATCAATGGAACAGGATAGAAAGCCCAGAGATAGACCCATGCACATATGGTCACCTTATCTTTGAAAAAGGAGTCAAGCATATACAATGGAGAAAAGACAGCCTCTTCAATAAGTGGTGCTGGGAAAACTGGACAGGTACATATAAAAGTATGAAATTAGAACACTCCCTAACACCATACACAAAAATAAACTCAAAATGAATTGAAGATCTAAATGTAAGGCCAGACACTATCAAACTCTTAGAGGAAAACATAGACAGAACACTCTATGACATAAATCACAGCAAGATGCTTTTTGACCCACCTCCTAGAGAAATGGAAAGAAAAACAGAAATAAACAAATGGGACCTAATGAAACTTAAAAGCTTTTGCACAGCAAAGGAAACCATAAACAAGACGAAAAGACAACCCTCAGAATGGGAGAAGATATTTGCAAATGAAGCAACTGACAAAAGATTAATATCCAAAATTTACAAGCAGCTCATGCAGTTTAATAACAAAAACACAAACAACCAATCCAAAAATGGGCAGAAGACCTAAATAGACATTTCTCCAAAGAAGATGTACATATTGCCAACAAACACATGAAAGAGTGCTCAACATCATTAATCATTAGAGAAATGCAAATGAAAACTACAATGAGATATGATCTCCCACCAGTCAGAATGGCCATCACCAAAAAATCTAGAAACAATAAATGCTGGAGAGGGTGTGGAGAAAAGGGAACCCTCTTTCACTGTTGGTGGGAATGCAAATTGATACAGCCACTATGGAGAACAGTATGGAGGTTCCTTAAAAAACTAAAAATAGAACTACCATACAACTCAGTAATCCCACTACTGGGCATATACCTTGAGAAAACCATAATTCAAAAAGAGTCATGTACCACAATGTTTATTGCAGCTCTATTTACAATAGTCAGGACATGGAAGCCACCTACGTGTCCATCAACAGAAGAATGGATAAAGATGTGGCACATATATACAATGGAATATTACTCAGCCATAAAATGAAATGAAATTGAGTTATTTGTAGTGAGGTGGATGGACCTAGAGACTGTCATACGGATTGAAGTAAGTCAGAAAGAAAAAAACAAATACCGTATGCTAACACATATATATGGAATCTAAGAAAAAAAAAATGGTCATGAAGAAGCTAGGGGTAAGAGGGGAATAAAGACACAGACCTACTAGAGAACGGACTTGAGGATATGGGAAGGGTAAGCTGTGAAAATGTGAGAGAGTGGCATGGACATATATACACTACCAAATGTAAAATAGATAGCTAGTGGGAAGAAGCTGCATAGCAGAAGGTGATCAGCTCGGTGGTTTGTGACCACCTAGAGGGGTGGGATAGGGAGGGTGTGAGGGAGGGAGATGCAAGAGGGAAGAGATATGGGAACATATGTATATGTATAACTGATTCACTTTGTTATAAAGCAGAAACTAACCTACCATTGTAAAGCAATTACACTCCAATAACGATGTTAAAAAAATTAATTATACTTCAATAAAAAATGGTTAAAGGGCTTCCCTGGTGGCGCAGTGGTTGAGAGTTCGCCTGCCGATTCAGGGGACACGGGTTCGTGCCCCGGTACGGGAGGATCCCACAAGCCGCGGAACGGCTAGGCCCGTGGGCCATGGCCGCTGGGCCTGCGCGTCCGGAGCCTGTGCTCTGCAACGGGAGAGGCCACAACAGTGAGAGGCCCACGTACCACAAAAAAAAAAAAAAAAAAAGAAAGAAAAAAAAAGGTTAAAAATGGTTAAATTTTTTAAAAATGAGAGAGTAGATGTAAAGGAAAGCTGTATATGTAATTCAAGATATGCCAATATTTTGTGCATTTTATATGAATGATAGGTATTTTAGAAGAAGTTGTTAATGTAAATAACGCAAATACCATGGTTCTTCAAATATTTGTTCCTTAAAGCAGGTCAAACATGTCCCTGGTTTGGACTATTACTTGCTTAACACATTATTTCTTTATAGATGCCCCCCTACACATGCAAAAAAACAATCATCTCTCCATTTTTCCCAGTGCAGGGGCTTTATGGGACTTTCCCAGTGACTTGAGGCAAATTTAATGAAGTTTTATTGTAAAAGAAACCTAACACGGCATATTAGTCCCCAAAAGAATAATATTCCCCTTAGGAAATTAGGAAATTGTTATATGATGAACAAATTTAGATGAGGGGACTTGTTTGGAAAGCTCATGGTATCCTTGGTTATCTAGTGCAATTGATGAAAAATAACACAATCATGTTTACATGCCAATCCTCTAATCAATTTCCTTTCACTGTGGCTCTTTCTGCCATTGCAAAGTAAGAATGGACGGAGACAAAAAAAAAAAAAAGCTCTTAATGTGGCAGTGGTATTGGTAGGGGTTGGGAAGTAGGTGGATGCGCTGAAGTAAATGGAGAAGGAAAAAATAAAAATGGGTAAAATCTTGATGAAGGAAGGGTTTTATAGATAATCTGTTCTAGGAGAATGCAAAACACGTATCCTTTGGAAATTGACAGATGTGAGTTCAACTGCCGGCTTCCCAGCTTAGCAGCCGCAAGCTTGAATTTCTCCATGCTGTAACGGGGTAATTCATCTGGATATAATACAGGAGTAGGGGAGGCGGGGGACCATGGCAGGGAATGGCTCTGGGTGGTTGACTGAGACAGTACTCCCCTCTCTAAGAGAATTCGGAAGTCATAATTCTCGATAATAGTAATTAGGGCCTATAGAAATTATTTTCATGAAGATCAATCAAATTATATCTGTTGTCAGACAAATATTTTCAAAGCACAGCTAGACAGCAACGCAATCGCTTTTTCAATAAAAAAGCACAGGTGTTATTTTTCAAGGGTCTATCAAATATTAAATTGAAGTTTAAAATCATACCCATCTTTGCCTATGAAGATTCAGGTTTCTCCTGCAGTTTGGAGAACCTGGGCCTCTTTCTAAGCATCTATGGATTTTAGAGCAGCAGGGATCAGGTGCTGCTCTCAATCAGCTGTATTAAGGGGAGAAGATGTGGGCCAAATTGCCCACCCTAGAGCCATGAGTCATATTGGCAATACAAAATGTGTTTTCCTACAAGTGAATAGCTCTATTCGCCCTTTCTTTCTTACGGATCTTGAGCCTTTGGATCTAAGCTAATTTGCATGTCTGTCATAAGGGCTGGCCTTATGCTGAAAATCTGGCCCCAGTGGGTTAGGAAGTGCAGTCTAAACAATGTCATCTTTACTCAGTGGGGACAGTCCCTTAAGTCTGAAAGCCAGTGATTAAGAGTAAGTAGGAGAGGAGGAGAGCAGAGTAGTGACAGGTCTTGGTGGAGTACAGCAGGGTACACATGTGGCAGACAGTTTGATGAAGGCAGGGTGGAGAAGTGAGCAGATGGAAAACAGAATTGGCAGAATGAGGCTCCCACACTCATTCCTCAGATGTAAGAGAGGACTAGAGATTTAAGATGAGGCCAGTGTGTCTAATGCAAAAGCTAATCAAAGAAGCCAGACAGACCTCCCCATCCAAAGTGGGAACTGGCTAAGTTAACTTTTTCTGACTGTCTGGCAGGTATGAGGCAGGCCCATGGCCATGGAGAACCTTTCCTTATTTCATTGAAATACCAAAATCAGCTCATCACACTGTGCTAAGGAAGCTGTTTGGGGGACCAGGAATTCCAGCTTTGGGCATCAAGAATATCCTTAAGACCCTTATAGCTTACAATTTTTTTAGCTCACAAATTTCAGACAGTCTTAAAACGGGATGCATTTTAAGGTCACTAATTTAGTGAGAATAATGTATGGGGAAGCATGTTGTAACTGGACAGCTTTGCACAACTGAAGAGCAGGTTTGTTCATAAATGATCCAGTCCTTTGGGTGATATTCCAAGGAGCCCAGAAGAGGATCCCTCAAGGAAGGAGCAGGGAAGTTAGGGGTCTACTGAGATGCTGAGGGCCAAATGCTTATGCCTGACTCAGCCAGAGCACCCTCATTTTTTACTCATGTTCACATTAGGATTCTAAGATTGTTACTTTAGGGGCACTTCTGAGGCTAAAGTCACCATAAGAATCATTTATATGGCCCAATCACCCCATTTGCCTGGGGAGGACTTCCACAAGAATTTTGTCTTGTTGCTGTCAGATATGGGTATAAAGCAGTGATCAGGAGACAGTCCCAGCACTCTTGGAAGTTGCATTCCACTGGGGTGGAAGTGGAAGACCTGTGCATATTAAATGTAGTGTTACCAGAAGATACAGTAAGATGTGGTCTAGATCAGCGTGGAGTGCTCCAGAGCACTCAGACTCTAGAAGTCTATAACCTTTCCTTATTCCCCATCAGGCTTCCAGAGATCCCCTTGGGTTCACAGATGCCCTGGGGCTCTCCTCACATAGGGGATGGAGAGTGGCTTAGGTACAGGTAACTTGGAATTGCCACTTGCATGAAGGCTGCCTGGTGGGCTTTGCCAGCAAATCCACTCACAGAGAACTAATCTGGATCAGGCCCCCCCATGGAGAGTTCCCAAGAAGTCCTCAGACACAGAAGGCTCTCCTTCTTATCACAAACCTCCCTCCACCCGAGGTGCCCTCAGTTCTGCCCTTGGTCTCTTAATGTTTTAGCTCAAAACCCTTATGTCTTTTCTAACAGAATCTCACTCATCAGGAGAAGTTTGAGTCTCTGTGAGACCTGCTCTCGAGTCATTTTCAACAGAAAGCATGTTTCCCCTTTCTCAAGGGTGCAATGCCCTTGGTCTTGAGAAAGAATTCCCTGGCCTCCATGTGGTGGAAAGAGTAGAGGGAAAGAGGTAGATTTTCACTCAGACCTAGAAAGAGTCACCCTTGCATCAAAGATGGGCAAAATGACTCATTTTGCAACAAACACACAAAAAAGAGAAAGAAAGGAAAAGAATATATACACATGTATATATATATATATTTTTTTCACATATCAATGATACACTGAATATTCAAACATTAAGATGCTGCTACCATTCCCTTTGTGGCAAATGGTTTGATAGAGAAACATGGAATAACGTGAGAACTTGTAACAAGGTCTGACCCACCTAAGGGTCAGGAAGTCACCTCTAAGGGGACAAGGAGAGAAGAGAGTGTTCTTAGCAGGGGTACAGCATGTAAAAATATCCTGGGGCAGTATGGCGGCCTGACATAGTCAAGAACAGAAGGAAGGCCAGTGCAGATGGAGGAGAGAGCATAAAGGGGAGAAGAATAGGATGAGCTTGGAAAGATACCTGGGCGCAAGTCATCAGGGGCCTTGTAGCCTGTGTCACAGGTTGGCTTCACTCTAAGGGAGCAGTGAACTGATGCACTGTTATTTATTTGTATTTACCAAAACTGGAGGAAGGTAAAGATCCACGTGAGTATGTGAGTTAGGAATCTACGGCAGTCATTCAGGGGAGAAATAATGTTGTCTCACATTAGCTGGAGGCAATGGACATGGGATATGTGGATGAATTCAAGAGATATTTTGGTGGTTGAATAGTGAGACTTGGTTGGGTTCCATCAGAAGAGAAAGATATTTTAAAATTGACTCCAAGGTTTGTCATCAGAAAATCTGACTCTTGACTAAGATGGGCAAGACGAGAAAGAGCACATCGTGAGTTCAGCTTTTGACATGCTAAATTTGTGATTCTCCTGAGCCCCCCAACCAGAGCTGCTGTACTATAGGTGATGCACTGCACAGATCCAGGGGGCTCCTTCCAAGAGCACACACATCAACATTATCCAGGCAGCCCTAGAAGGCAGTCTCTAATCTCTGTTCTCTACCTTCAGGTTCCCAAAATACCATGGCTGTAACTGGTCATTTTTAAAAAGTAATTTTCTCTAGAATTCCTCTGAGGAAGATCATGTTTCTGGCCTGTGACTTTGTTGTCAGGTGTTAGTGGTACCCAGACTGTGAAGGAGACGTTAAAAAAAAGAAAAGAGAAGAAAATCAAAGGGAAAGGGGGAAAGGTTTCCTTCCCCTTGGGACATCTTTAAGTTCCTATTTCAGGAGGAAAAGAGGGGTATGTGTTAACGTTTCTCGATGTTCAATAAGTCTTTAAAATTCCAGACAATTTAGCAACAAGGAGAGACTTTCTCACATTTTTTCTAGCACATTTTAGAAGGTGGTGATAAACCAGGACTTCTCAGAAGTCAAGTGAGGCCTCTTTCATTTTTTGAAACTCCTGATATATCAAAAATAAATACCAAAACAGAGATACAAGAATTATGCCATAATTTAAACGTACATTAAAGAATATAATGCTCTTAACAAACACATAATAGCATATGACCAAGCTATTCTCAAAGGGATTGACAGATTTATAAACGGTACTAGGTCATAGTTCAGTATAGGCATTGTGGGTTGGTAAAAGGTGTGAAAATACAATTTTGCACAATATATAGAGAACATGTGCCAAAGTTTTCACAATATATTATTTCACTCATTAATGGAGAAACAGAAGGATGACAACACCAGTTCAAAAGGAGAATATGGGAGGAGCTTCAAGATGGCAGAAGAGTAAGACGTGGAGATCACCTTCCTCCCCACAAATACTTCAGAAATACATCTACATGTGGAACAACTCCTACAGAACATGTACTGAATGCTGGCAGAAGACCTCAGACCTCCCAAAAGGCAAGAAACCCCCCACGTACCTGGGTAGGGCAAAAGAGAAAAAACAGAGACAAGAGAATAGGAACGGGACCTGCACTTCGGGGAGGGAGCTGTGAAGGAGGAAAGGTTCCCACACACGAGGAAGCCCCTTCCTGGGCGGAGACTGTGGGTGGCGGAGTGGGGGAAGCTTCAGAGCCGCGGAGGAGAGCTCAGCAACAGTGGTGCAGAGGGCAAAGCTGAGAGATTCCCACACAGAGGATCGGTGCCAACCGGCACTCACCAGCCTGAGAGGCCTGTCTGCTCACCGGCCGGGACAGCTGGGGGCTGGGAGCTGAGGCTCGGGCTTTGGGTCAGATCCCAGGGAGAGGACTGGGGTTGGACACAGCCTGAAGGGCGCTAGTGCACCACAGCTAGCCGGGAGGGACTCCGGGAAAAAGTCTGGAGCTGCCAAAGAGGCAAGAGACTTTTTCTTGCCTCTGTTTCCTGGTGCGCGAGGAGAGGGGATTAAGAGCGCTGCTTAAAGGAGCTCCAGAGACGGGCGCGAGCCGCGGCTAAAAGCGCGGACCTCAGAGACGGGCATGAGACACTAAGGCTGATGCTGCATCCACCAAGAAGCCTGTGTGCGAGCACAGGTTACTATCCACACCGCCCCTCCCGGGAGCCTGTGCAGCCCGCCACTGCCAAGGTCCCGTGATCCAGAGACAACTTCCCTGGGAGAACACATGGCACACCTCAAGCTGGTGCAATGTCATGCTGTCCTCTGCCGCCACAGTCTCACCCCGCATCCGTAACCCTCCCTCCCCCCGGCCTGACTGAACCAGAGCCCCCGAATCAGCTGCTCCTTTAACCGCGTCCTATCTGAGTGAAGAACAGACGCCCTCAGGCGACCTACACGCAGAGACAGGACCAAATCTAAAGCTGAACCCCAGGAGCTGTGCAAACAAAGAAGAGAAAGGGAAATCTTTCCCAGAAGCCTCAGGAGCAGTGGATTAAATCTTCACAATCAACTTGATGTACACTGCATCTCTGGAAAACCTGAATAGACAATGAATCATCCCAAATTGAAGTGGTGGACTTTCGAAGCAACGTTTATATATTTTTTTCCTTTTTCTCTTTTTGTGAGTGTGTATTTCTATGCATCTATGTGTGAGTTTGTCTGTATAGCTTTGCTTTTAACATTTGACCTGGGTTCTGTCTGTCCTTTTGTTTTTGTTTTTCTTAGTATAGTTTTTAGTGCTTATTATCATGGCTGGATTTGTTTTTTGAGTTTGGTTGCTCTCTTCTTTCTTTCTTATTTAAATTACGTAAAAAATTTTTATTTTTAATAATTATTTTTTCCATTTTATTGTAATAACTTTTTTCTTTTCTTTCTTTCTTTTTCTCCCTTTTATTCTGAGCCATGTGGATGACAGGGTCTTGATGCTCCGGCCAGGCATCAGGCCTGTGCCTCTAATGTGGGAGAGCCGAGTTCAGGACATTGGTCCACAAGAGACCTCCGAGCTCCACACAATATCAAATGGTGAAAATCTCCAGGAGATCTCCCTCTCAATGCCAAGACCCAGCTCCACTCAACAACCAGCAAGCTACAGTGCTGGACACCCTATGCCAAACAACTAGCAAGACAGGAACAAAAATCCCACCCATTAGCACAGAGGCTGCCTAAAATCATAATAAGGTCACAGACACCCCAAAACACACCACCAGACACGGACCTGCCCACCAGAAAGACAAGATCCAGCCTCATCTACCAGAACACAGGCACTAGTCCCCTCCATCAGGAGCCTAAATAACCCACTGAACCAACCTTAGCCACTGGGGACAGACACCAAAAACAACGGGAACTACGAACCTGCAGCCTACAAAAAGGAGACCCTGAACACAATAACTTAAACAAAATGAGAAGACAGAGAAACACACAGCAGATGAAGGAGCAAGGTAAAAGCCACCAGAACAAACAAATGAAGAGGAAATAGGCAGTCAACCGGAAAAAAATTCAGAATAATGATAGTAAAGGTGATCCAAATCTTGGAAATAGAATGGAGAAACTGCAAGAAACGTTTAAAAAGGATCTAGAAGAACAAAAGAGCAAACAAACAATGATGAACAACAAAATAAATGAAATTTAAAATTCTCTAGAGGAATCAATAGCAGAATAATTGAGGCAGAAGAACGGATAATTGACCTGGAAGATAAAACAGTGGAAATTACTACTGCAGAGCAGAATAAAGAAAAAAGAATGAAAAGAATTGAGGACAGTCTCAGAGACCTCTGGGACAACATTAAACGCACCAACATTCGAATTATAGAGGTCCCAAAAGAAGAAGAGAAAAAGGGACTAAGAAAATATTTGAAGAGATTATAGTTGAAAACTTCCCTAATATGGGAAAGGAAATAGTTAATCAAGTCCAGGAAATGCAGAGAGTCCCATACAGGATAAATCCAAGGAGAAACATGCCAAGACACATATTAAACAAACTATCAAAAATTAACTACAAAGAACAAATATTAAAAGCAGGAAGGGAAAAACAACAAATAACACACAAGGGAATCCCCATAAGGTTAACAGCTGATCTTTCAGCAGAAACTCTGCAAGCCAGAAGGGAGTGGCAGGACATATTTAAAGTGATGAAAGGGAAAAACCTACAACCAAGATTACTCTACCCAGCAAGGATCTCATTCAGATTTGACGGAGAAATTAAAACCTTTACAGACAAGTAAAAGCTGAGAGAGTTCAGCACCACTGAAGCAGCTTTACAACAAATGCTAAAGGAACTCCTCTAAGCACGAAACACAAGAGAAAGAAAAGACGGACAATAACAAACGCAAAACAATTAAGAAAATGGTAATAAGAGCATACATATTGATAATTACCTTAAATGTATATGGATTAAATACTCCAACAAAAACACATAGACTGGCTGAATGGATGCAAAAACAAGACCCATATATATGCTGTCTACAAGAGACCCACTTCAGACCTAGAGACACATACAGACTGAAAGTAGGGGATGGAAAAAGGTATTCCATGCAAATGGAAATCAAAAGAAAGCTGGAGTAGCAATTCTCATATCAGACAAAATAGACTTTAAAACAAAGACTATTACAAGAGACAAAGAATGACACTACATAATAGTGTAGATGCTATTAGATAGATAATAGATGCTAATAGATGCTACATAATGATCAAGGGATCAATCCAAGAATAAGATATACCAATTGTAAATATTTATGCACCCAACATAGGAGCATCTCAATACATAAGGCAAATACTAACAGCCATAAAAGGGGAAATCGACAGTAACACATTCATAGTAGGGGACTTTAACACCCCACTTTCACCAATAGACAGATCATCCAAAATGAAAATAAATAAGAAAACACAAGTTTTAATGATACATTAAACAAGATGGACTTAACTGATATTTATAGGACATTCTATGCAAAAACAACAGAATACACTATTTTCTCAAGTGCTCATGGAACATTCTCCAGGGTAGATCATATCTTGGCTCACAAATTAAGCCTTGGTAAATTTAAGAAAATTGAAATCGTATCAAGTATCTTTTCTGACCACAACGCTATGAGACTAGATATCATTTACAGGAAAAAAATCTGTAAAAAATACAGACACATGGAGGCTAAACAATATACTACTTAATAACCAAGAGATCACTGAAGAAATCAAAGAGGAAATCAAAAAACACCTAGAAACAAATGACAATGAAAACACGATGACCCAAAACCTATGGGATGCAGCAAAAGCAGTTCTAAGAGGGAAGTTTATACGAATGCAATCCTACCTTAAGAAACAAGAAACATCTGAAATAAAAAACCTAACCTTATACCTAAAGCAATTAGAGGACGAAGAACAAAAAATGCTCAATGTTAGCAGAAGGAAAGAAATCATAAACATCAGATCAGAAAAAATGAATGAAACAATAGCAAAGATCAATAGACTAGAACCTTGTTCCTTGAGAAGATAAACGAAATTGATAAACCATTAGCCAGACTCATCAAGAAAAAAGGGGAGAAGACTCAAATCAATGGAATTAGAAATGAAAAAGAAGTAACAACTGACACTGCAGAAATACAAAGGATCATGAGAGATTACTACAAGCAACTATATGCCAATAAAATTAACAACCTGGAAGTAATGGACAAATTCTTAGAAAAGCACAACCTTCTGAGACTGAACCAGGAAGAAATAGAAAATATAAACACACCAATCACAAGCACTGAAATCGAAACTGTGATTAAAAATCTTCCAACAGACAAAAGCCCAGGACCAGATGGCTTCACAGGCGAATTCTATCAAACAGTTAGAGAAGAGCTGACACCTATCTTTCTCAAACTCTTCCAAAATATACCAGAGGGAGTAACACTCCAAAGCTCATTCTATGAGGCCAACATCACCCTAATACCGAAACCAGACAAAGATGTCACAAAGAAAGAAAACTACAGGCCAATATCACTGATGAACATAGATGCAAAAATCCTCAACAAAATACGAGCAAACAGAATCCAACAGCACATTAAAAGGATAATACACCATGATCAAGTGGGGTTTATCCCAGGAATGCACGGATTCTTCAATATATACAAATCAATCAATGTGATACACCATATTAACAAATTGAAGGAGAAAAATCATATGATCATCTCAATAGATGCAGAACAAGCTTTTGACAAAATTCAACACCCATTTATGATAAAAACCCTCCAGAAAGTAGGCATAGAGGGAAAATACCTCAACATAATAAAGGCCATATAGGAGAAGCCCACAGCGAACATCTTCCTCACTGGTGAAAAACTAAAACCTTTTCCACTAAGATCAGGAGCAAGACAATGTTGCCCACTTTCACCACTATTACTCAACATTGTTTGGAAGTTGTAGCCATAGCAATCAGAGAACAAAAAGAAATAAAAGGAATCCAAATCAGAGAAGGAGAAATACAGCTGTCACTGTTTGCAGGTGACATGGTACTATACATAGAGAATCCTAAAGATGCTACCAGAAAACTACTAGAGCTAATCAATGAATTTGGTAAAGTAGCCAGATACAAAATTAATGCACAGAAATATCTTGCATTCCTATACACTAATGATGAAAACTCTGAAAGTCAAATTAAGGAAATACCCCCATTTACCACTGAAACAAAAAGAATAAAATACCTAGGAATAAACCCACCTAAGGAGACAAAAGACCTGTATACAGAAAACTATAAGACACTGATGAAAGTAATTAAAGATGATACAAATAGTTGGAGATATATATCATGTGTTTGGATTGGAAGAATTAACATTGTGTAAATGACTATACTACCCAAAGCAATCTACAGAATCAGTGCCATCCCTATCAAAATACCACTGGCATTTTTCACAGAACTAGAACAAAAAGTTTCACAATTTGTATGGAAAGAGAAGAGACCCCGTATAGCCAAAGAAATCTTGAGAAAGAAAAACAGAGCTGGGGGAATCAGGCTCCCTGACTTCAGACTATACTACAAAGCTACAGTAATCAAGATAATCAAGACAGTATGGTACTTGCACAAAAACAGAAATATAGATCAATGGAACAGGATAGAAAGCCCAGAGATAAACCCACACACATATGGTCACCTTATTTTTGATAAAGGAGGCAAGAATATACAATGGAGAAAAGACAGCCTCTTCAATATGTGGTGCTGGGAAAACTGAACAGCTACATGTAAAAGAATGAAATTAGAACACTCCCTAACACCATACACAAAAATAAGCTCAAAATGGATTAAAGACCTAAATGTAAGGCCAGAAACTATCAAACTTTTAGAGGAAAACATAGGCAGAACACTCTATGACATAAATCACAGTAAGATCCTTTTGATCCACCTCCTAGAGAAATGGAAATAAAAACAAAAACAAAAAATGGGACCTAATGAAACTTAAAAGCTTTTGCACAGCAAAGTAAACCATAAACAAGACGAAAAGACAACCATCAGAATGGGAGAAAATATTTGCAAATGAAGCAACTGACAAAGGATTAATCTCCAAAACATACAAGCAGCTCACACATTTCAATATCAAAAAAACAAACTACCCAATCCAAAAATGGGCAGAAAACCTAAATAGACATTTCTCCAAAGAAGATGTACATATTGCCAACAAACGCATGAAAGAATGCTCAACATCGTTAATCATTAGAGAAATGCAAATGAAAACTACGAGGTGTCATCTCCCACCAGTCAGAATGGCCATCACCAAAATATCTAGAAACAGTAAATGCTGGAGAGGGTGTGGAGAAAAGGGAACACTCTTGCACTGTTGGTAGGAAGGTAAATTGATACAGCCACTATGGAGAACAGTATGGAGGTTCCTTAAAAAACTAAAAATAGAACTAGCATACAACTCAGCAATCCCACTACTGGGCATATACCCTGAGAAAACCATAATTCAAGAAGAGTCATGTACCAAAATGTTCATTGCAGCTCTATTTACAATGGCCAGGATGTGGAAGCAACCTAAGTGTCCATCGACAGATGAATGGATAAAGAAGATGTGGCACATATATACAATGGTATATTACTCAGCCCTAAAAAGAAATGAAACTGAATTATTTGTAGTGAGGTTGATGGACCTAGAGTCTGTAATACAGAGTGAAGTAAGTCAGAAAGACAAAAACAAATACCGTATGCTAACATATATATATATGGAATCTAAAAAAAGAACGAAAAAAATAGGTCCTGAAGAACCTAGGAGCAGGACAGGAATAAAAACTCAGACCTACTAGAGAATGGACTTGAGGACACGGGGTGGGAGAAGCGTAAGCTGCGTCAAAGTGAGAGAGTGGCATAGACATATATACACTACCAGATGTAAAGCAGATAGCTAGTGGGAAGGAGCCACATAGCACAGAGAGATCATCTTGGTGCATTGTGACCACCTAGATGGGTGGGATAGAGAGTGTGGGAGGGAGCGAGATGCCAGAGGGAAGAGATATGGGATGTATGTATATGTATAGCTGATTCACTTTGTTATAAAGCAGAAGCTAACACAGCATTGTAAAGTAATCATATTCCAATTTTAAAAAAAGGAGAATATGAAAACTTGGGATGTTTATGATCAATGGGAAATCCAGGAATGCCAACGTATGATTAGTAAAGTAGATGCTCACTGGTGAGTATGCCATAGAGCCATGAAAGTATCATCTTTGGCTGTCCTGTCTCAGAATCAGTAAAGAAATTCAGCACAGCTTAATAGTTTCACAGAACTGTAAATGTCTGGACCTTAATCAGTTGTGCAAACCAAGTTACATTCCCCTAGAGAGTTAGCTGTCTTTTTAGCAGGCTTGTTAAGCAATGCTTTACCAGGGCACTAAAGGATGCATAGTCATCCTTTTGCCTTATTTCTATGTTGTGGATAATTTTTCTTGGCAGGATACAAGTTTAAAATCATACAATGAGCATCTTCTGCCTTCAGTCCTATCCCTGTGTCTCTGTGACCAGTTGTCCTTTGTGCCCTGGAGACCAGTGCAGGTAGCCCACTCTGCTCTCCGCAGCAGCATCCTAGCTTTTACATTGAAATCCACAAAGACCAGTCAGTTGCATCAAGCTCCAAATTGAAAAAACATTCTTGAACATTCAGGTTGTTTGATAGTGAACTGCAGATTCATCAGGCAGACTTCCCATGTTTAAAAGCACTGCTGTGCTCTCCTGCTTGGAGGTGGTGATTTATCAGAGAAAGCTGTCTAAGAGGTGAAAAGAGGCAGGATAAGCTGAAGGACAGCTTTTTTAGACAAGGTACTTAAGGAGGGAAATTCAGTAAGGAGAAGCAGGGAAAGTGAAATTTTTATATAATAGAAGATATTGTCTCATAAAGTTATTTTTAGAAATGCAAATTTTCTGATTATGACCAAAACATACCCATCCAAAGCTACATTCTCCTGCACAGTGAATACCATTAGGGGATGACTTGGGAGTACGTTTTATGTTTGAAATTTACATATAATATTCATCATTTTCTAGAGTTCTATTAAATCTGAAAAACTTCCACTAGCATGGTTTTAGTATGCATCCATTATTTTTAAAACCAGTTCTAAATTCACTTCAAAAATAGATTACAGGAAAAATTACAGGGAAAGTTACAAGTTTGACATTGAAAAATTCTAAATACTCACTCCAAATCAATCACTAGTCTTTTCCAATTCAGCATCAATCCTGAAAAATATCCAGACAATCCAGAAACTGATGTGTCTCCAGAGTCCTATGCAGATTTAAAAAAAGTGCTGAGAACAAAGATCTCTCACCTGCATTTTCTGAGGAGGATTGCTAAAGGCAACTTTAACTGCCTTATCAACAGGGCCCACCAGCCTCACCCGGGAGGATTGGGACATTTGGGTTGTATCTGTAAGTGAACCTAAGTTTTATGTTTCAATCACATTCCTGCTTGGTTGGACTTAAGGATGATCCTGGGATTTTAATCAAGTACCCGTTGAATAGTAACTATATGGGTACCTCTGAGCTTTATCTTCCCTTATACTTTTTCTCAAGATGCGTCCTCATCTTGTTTTATTCATCCGTATAGCTCCAGCACATATCCAGATGAATGTCACATGCATAGAACATATTCAATAAATACTTCTGACTTGACTGGCTGCAAATACTGGGTGCAGTTTCTGGTGTGATGCCTCATTATCCACAACAGCAAACTGTATAAAGAGTGTATATTGAGTGCAGAAGTGAGGAGAGTGGCTATATGATGATTGCAACAAACATCCAGTAACTTCTCATGGAAAACCTCAGAAGATGTAAACCAGTCAGAGTGACAGAAAAGCCAGTGTACCATTTCCTAATGTTAGTGCTTTAATGGTGTAGGTGCTATAGACGGAATGTTTGTTCTCGCCCCCCAAATTCATATGTTGAAGTGTGATGGTTTTTGGAGGTGGGGCCTTTGGGAGGCAATTAGGTCATGAGGATGGAGCCTTCATGCATAGAATTAGTGCCCTTATAAGAGATACCAGAGAGATGATCTCTCTCTTCGTTATGTGAGAACACAGTGAGATGGCCATCTGCAAACTAGGAAGTGGGTCTTCACCAGTCACCAAATCTGCTGACACCTTGATCTTGGACTTCCCAGCTTCAGAACTGTAAGAAATACATTTCTGTTGTTTAAGTCACCCAGTAAATGGTATTCTTGTTGTAACAATCTGAACAGACTAAGACAAGAGGAGACCACACTTATGGGGTTTGGACATTTGTCAATTAGGGCATAATCTACCTTCTCCCTTAAGAAAGAAAACTTGAGGGAAATGGCCAATGAAGCCCTTCGCTACATGCTCAGCTGGGAGGCTTGAGAGTAGGGTGCCTCTTGCTTAGCAGTTTCGGTGCCTTAGGTAGGATATGATATCCTTGTCAAGTTTTGATCCTAAGAATGAGGGCTTTATTTTACCTCTTTAGAAACTTTGGTGGTTGGGGAGGAGGGATGATCACTTAACACCAAGTTTCACGCAAGCCCAAGGTCTGAAAAGTCAGCTTCAGGCACTTAAGAACTGAAAGCTGAACATGACTAGCTGATTGCATTTCCTGTATTTTTTTAAATTGAAGTATAGTTGACTTACAATGTTATGTTACTTTCAAGTGTACAGTAAAGTGATTCAGTTCTCTGTCTCTGTCTCTGTCTCTGTCTCTCTCTCTCTCTGTCTCTCTGTCTCTCTCTCTCTCTCTCTCTCTCTCTCTCTCTATATATATATATATATATAGAGAGAGAGAGAGAGAGAGAGAGAGAGAGAGAACTGAATATATATATATATGTGTGTATGTTTTTTCAGATTCTTTTCCTATATTCCTATATGGGTTATCAGTATAGGTTCCACTGGTTGCCATTCTTGTATTACTTTTTTCCTATCAGCTCATAATTAACAGTGAAAACAAGGAAGATCAATAAGGAAAGGAAAAGAAAACTGCAGTGAATTCAAAGCTTTCTTTGTTGAAGAAATACAATCAGTAGGTATCATTTTGTGCCCTCTGAGCAGACCCAGCACAAAGGGACCTGATGAAGGGAGAAAACCATTAAGAAACTAAGCATAATTAACCATTAGAATTCTTTAGTGAAAACTATCAGAGTGCTTAGCTAATTCTGCAGATTTAAAATTAGGCTTAATTTCCAGAAATAGATACACAGTGGATGTTTCTGCTGGTAAAGCAGTTAGGGGCATCTGAGAACCTCCTTTTGTCTACAGGATGATCTTCATGTTCTGGGATGTTCTCTGTAAACCTTGCTCTCTCCACAGCTGAGAGGGACCCCATCCTAGTCCCCATGACCAGTCCTCCTCTTTGGAGAAAGGAGCTTAGGATTTAAGAGATTCCCAACATTCAGGGCTTTATTTGCTCATTCATTCATTTAACAAATACTGATTGAAAACCTAAGATGGGCCAGGCACTCTTGTAGATGCTGAAAATAGAGATGTAGACAAGATGGAAAAAACCCTCTGCTCTCAGAACTCATTCTACAGCAGGGGTAGGCAATTTTTTTTTTTTCCCTGTGAAAGGGCCAGGTAGTAAATATTTTAGGCTCTGCAGGCCATATGATCGCTGTCTCAACAGCTCAGCTCTGCCATTACAGCATGAAAGCAGACATAGACAATAGACAAATGAATGGTGTAGCTGTGTTTCAATATAACTTTATTTATAAAAATAGGTAGTGGGTGAGATTAGCCCATTAGGCCATAGCGTGCTGACCCCTCTTCCAGACATTCACGGTCAAGTTGACTTCCCTTTGGGTTTTTCCCCATTTTCAGTTTTAGTAGCCTGCGACACTTCCCACTCATTTTCTCACACCTTTACCTTGTTTCTGGGGCAACAGTTCTGTGCATTGAAATAGAGCAGGGGTCTGCTCCCTGCTGTGAGATTTTGCTGATGCTCCCCAAGTTCTTGCAATTGAGAACACCAAGCAAATCCACCCATGTGTGATTAGCTGCTGGGTTCTCCATTGTCAGTCCCTGCCCACCTGCTGGACATTGTGTCACTGAGTCTATGTAGACTCCCCTGGTGCCAGAGGAAGTATTAGACTATTCCCTTTTATCTGTTACCTTTTGTCTACCAGTCTGGACTTTGTCCTAGGACTTCAAATTGTTAGGGGACCACTAAGCCCACTAAGAGTCTGCAGTTCTAATTTCTGGATCTAGTCTAGACCCCATCTGTCTAATCTATTGCACTGCAATGAACCAGAAAAAAACTCAGCTGTGTCTGAACCAGAAAAAAACTCAGCTGTGTCTCAAAGGCTATCAATTATTTTAATTCACTTGGCTTTCATATTGGTTAAGTTGCTTTGTAATGCACAAAGAGAGGCAAGGGGAGAAGTATGTGCATGTGGATGGCTGTGTGTGGTGGTAGTCGGAGTGTGATGGGATAAAGCAGTAATGGACCTGTTAAATGTAATGTAAATACAACGAGGTAGAGAACATTTTATGATTTCGACTGTTGGCACCAGATTTCCATTTGGGTACAAATCTGTCTTTGTTGGAAAAAGTCTATGTGGTCTCTCCCCTTCCTGCTGGGCAACATTTCAGGGGAGGGAAATAAGTCCTTAGACCAGCGCAGTGGGGAAGATGGTGACAAACAGAGGCAGAGTGTTAGGATGGGGAGAAAGATGGTGCCAGAGTGATGATAGAAAGTTTCACCCAAAAGTGTCTTCAGTAAACTCCACTCCACCCACAAAGATTTGGCATGAGGGATTTTCATTGGTGATTGGGTAGTGACAGTGGAGGAGGATCTGTGTTTGCCTGGGGTTCACATGCGGAGCTGGTGAACAAGCTGAAGATGAAGAGGCAGAGGAAGCAGGAGAACTTAAGACTTCCAGAAATTCTCAAAAACGCTTGAATGGGCTTCAGACCATCCAATGTCTCTCACATCTCAAGGGGCACGGAGGCTCAGAATTGACATCTCTGTATTGCATGAGAAAACTCCAAAATAAAATTGCACATATCTCAAAAGCAAGGTATCCTAGTTAAGTTAGTCTTAGAATTATTGTGAATAAGCAAAATTCACTCTTGGAATTTCCAATTTTCTCTTCCTATACACTTGCCTCTTTAGTGGAAACTTCTCTCTCTACACCAACCAGCAATTTTCTTTGTCCCATCATTCCATCGAATAAAATCTACACTTCTCAGAAATGTGACCCAAAGCCTTGAGATGAAGGCATGATGTGCTTATGGTGGGATTTTGTGGACCAACCAGTATGCAGAGGGCTTTCTAGGCTCATTCAAGTGTCCATAGCACAGGGAAATCAGCTCGATGCTTTGTGACAACCTAGAGGGGTGGGATGGGGGAGTGAGAGGGAGGCTCAAGAGGGAGGGGATATGGGGATATATGTATACATATAGCTGATTCACTTTTTTGTACAGCAGAAACTGACAACATTGTAAAGCAATTATACTCCAATGAAGACATTTAAAAAAATACACACAAACACATTAAGGCAGAAAATTTTAAGTTAGATTACTTCCACACATCTTATAACAAAATATATTTTAAATGAATCAAAGAATGATATTCTTAACCATGGAAATTTTCATGAACCTTTTACATTGTAAAAATAAATAAATAACCAAGGGAATCTAACAATGAAAAAAATTTTTGCAACACATATTGGGAGTAAGAGGGCCTAATTTTCTTACTGTATAATGATTTTTTAAATTGTTCATAATTTAACAAATACTATCTGCCTACTATGTGTCAGGCACAGTTCTGGGCATTCATCAGGGGCTACAGTGGGCAAAAAAGACAGATAAAGTCCCTGTATTCTGGAAGGATGAGGTGTGGATGAGGTGTAGGAGGTATTAAAAAGAGAAACTCCAACACCTCAATGAGCAAAGCATGAACTGACGGGTCCCATAAAAATAAACATGAAAGGTTATGGTTTATACAATGTTATACAATCATATACAGTGGACTTTGATTTTCACCTACCAAATTGGTAGTGATAAGGCTCAATGTTAAGGAAGATGTTGAGGAAAAGGAATTCTTATCTCCTGTTGGTGGAGAGTTGATTCTGTGCAACTTTTCTGGAAGGCTATTTGTCATGATGTATCAAAATCTAAAACACTTACCCTTTACTCAGCAATTCCACACCTAGGAATTTATCCTCCAGTTACATTCACTCATTTGTACAAAGCTACCTGTATAAGGATTAGAAATTTTAAATAGTTTGTAACAAACACTGGTGACTACTTAATTGTTATTAATAAGGGAATAGGTCATTCAAATGTAGTACATCAGTCAAAAGAATACTATGCTGCTATTCAAAAGGAGCCAGATTTGCATTTGCTGATGTGGAAAGATCTTCTCATTATATTGCTAAGTTAAAAAGAAAAAAAAAAAAAAAGAAGCAAGAAAGCAAGAGCCAGGACAGTAGGGCAACTTGTTCCTCATTGTATAAAGTAACACACATACATACGCACACACAGATTAAGGATACACAAGAAACTCTCAATAGCAGTTCTTCCAAATTTGGAGTCTAGGGTGGAAGGAAGACTCTTTCATTGTATAATTTCTCCTTTAAAAAAGTTATATTAGTCTTTTGTTGAAAAATACTTCTCAATTTAAAAAATACCCCGAGTATGTAGAATATTTATAAGACTAATCTTGAACACTAGAATAAGCCCTAAGTTCCCATGAGGGCAGTGCTGGGAAGGCGATTCCCATGGATTGGGGTGGCCCCTACAACTTTAGAGAAGAGGGTCTGGTCCCTCGTGGACCTTGAGGGAACCTGCCCCAGAGGCCATGAAGACAATTCCGGAAATGGAAATACCCCCAATGTAACACTTTTCTGAGCCATCTAGATAGCCCGATCTCCACCAGGGTCCACAAACCCCTTCCATAAAGGGTCAGAAAGCAAATGTTTTAGGCTTTGGGGGCCACATATGATCTTTGTTATATATATTAAATACATGTATATAGCCATGGGCATACAGAGAAAAGCAGGATAGGGGAGTTTCTTCTTTAATAGATACTGATTTCTTCATGTATTCCTGCTGCTGTGCCCTTTTTCATGCTGTTACAATGTTCCTCACACTCACTTCATGAAAATCCTACCCATTTACAAGACCCAGGCATTCATAGTACGATCAGCTTATCTTCTGCTCTACATAATTACAGACTTACCCACTTTATTAATCTCTAAAGAGTAGCTGTGCTTTTATGCCATCTTTCTCCTACCAGGTTGGACGCTCCTTCAGGGCAAAGACTGGGCCATGCAATTTTCAATGTTACCCACTGTGCTGGGACACAGCAGATACTCTAAAAAGACTTTTTGATTCACTGGATTAGAATTGAAAAAATGTTGACATTCGGCAAGACCTCACTCAACCTAACCTCTTAGAATAAGGAATGGAGAATGCAAACGTCAACTCACATCAGGTAGTATAGAGAGGGAGTATACCAGGAGCTTTGGAGACAGAGGATGGAGTTAAAAGGCTTGACTCTGACATTTATGAGCCGTTTAGTGCTGGGCAAATTACTTAACAATTCTGCGTCTCCATTTCCTCTTCTCTGATCCAGAGTTAATATCATTTACCTGACTGGGGTAAAAAATGTTAAGTATCCTTGTCGCTTAAAACATGTTAAGTAAGGATTTATGTCTTGCAACCAAAAACATCCTAACATGTGGAATTCCAGGGTAGGAAATTTACGTTTAATATAGAAGGATAGGCAATGACTTTTAAGATTGTTGATGGGTTGCAGTTTTTACATGTGATACGATTATGTGATAGTGTGTGCTGTGTGACAAACGCAGTAACACGTGATATAATTGTATATTAGTGTGTACTATGAGAAGAGTGATGTAGGAGAGGACAGAATTTGATTGTGTGATGGTTTGTATCTTGTGACATGATATGTGATAACATGTGATATGACTTGTAGTAGTGTGCACTATGTGACACACAATATATGATGACAGTGTGTGATATGATTGTGTGACAGTGTGTACTGTGTGACAGGCAGTATGTGATGAAGTATGGGATATGATTGTATGGTAGCATACACTGTGCCTTGTGTGAATAGGATAGAGTGGCATTCAATTGTGGTCTCGCTCTGGGATGATTAACCCAGCAGCACAGGGGAATTTGGGACAGGAAGTAGAAACCAGGAGACAGAGACCCCATTCAGCTGGCCTGTTCAGGCTGTTCAGTTGGCCCAGGTGAGCAGTGATCAGGGCACTGGCAGAGGATTGGAATGGGGGGAGATGTGAGAGATAGGACAGCAGCATATGCCACCTGGATGTCTTGCAGGCAGCTCAACCTAATGTGTCTAAAACTGAAGTCCTTATCTTCCTCCTGCTTTCCCTCACAGGTGGTGGCAACTTCCCTCACAAGCTGCCCAAGGAGGAACCTCCGAATCATCTCAGCCCTGGTTTTTCCCACTCCCTCAGCCACACCATGTACTTGGCCACTGAGAGCTGCATCAATGTCAAAAGGCTTCTGACTCCTGGCCTCCACTCTTCTTTCCTAGGGTTCTCTGAGCACTGCAGGCTACAATGTGACATCTCGGGAACAAGAGGAGGAAGAGACATGATCACAGAAGTAGAAAATAAAATAGGAATGGAAACCAAGGAACAACAAAGTGTAAAGGAGGCTGGTCAGCAGGATCCAGCCCAACAAAGATGTCAAGGAAGAGGTGGATGGCTAGAAGAAAAAGCAATGTCCCCAGTCAGAGCTGCAGCCGACTTCACCCATGAGAAGGCAAGGAAAGGCTGTTTCCGTAATGCTGAGACACAGGATGCAAAGGAAAAATCCATGCAAATCATCTTTTTTTGGCGCTCTGCAGATGACAAAAAATAAGGGGGAAGTTACTGAATTCAAACCTCAGGAGGTAGAAAGCAGAATCCTTAATTCAGATGAGCACAGCAGGTATACATTTCTTCGGTTAACAAACACAGGTGTGGAAAACAAATTTAATTTTCTTTGTTTTCCTACAACTGAACTTAGCTTCTGTCTTAAGTTTCCTTTTCATTTAAAAACTTAATATAAAATATCCCATGGAAATGGGTACAGCTGCTATGGAAAACAATAAGGTGGTTCCTCAAAACATTAAAGATAGAATCACCATATGTCCAGCAATTCCACTGTTGGGTAGGTACCCAAAGGAATGGAAAGCAAGAACTCAAAGGAGATATTTGTACACCCAGGTGTATGGTAGCATTTGTTCACAATAACCAAAATGTGGAAGAAATTCAAGTTGTCATGGAGGAATGAATAAACAAAATGTGGTATATCCATACAGAACAATATTATTCAGCATTTAAAAAGAAGGAAATCTTGACTCCCTCTTGCAAGAGCACAAGAATCACAACTAACTGCTAAACAGTCATTGAAAAGAAAACACTGGAACTCACCAAAAAAGACCCCACATCCAAAGACAAAGGAGAAGCCGCAATGAGATGGTATGAGGGGCACAATCACAATAAAATCAAATTCCATAACCTCTAGGTGGGTGACTCACAAACTGGAGAACAATCATACCACAGAAATCCACCCACTGGAGTGAAGGTTCTGAGTCCCACATCAGGCTTCCCAACCTGGGGGTGTGGCAATGGGAGGAGGAATTCCCAGAGAATCAGACTTTAAAGGTTAGTGGGATTTGATTGCAAGACTTTGACAGGTCTACGGGAAACAGAGACTCCACTCTTGGAGGGCACACACAAAGTAGTGTGCGCATCAGGACCCGGTGGGGAAGGAGCAGTGACCCCATAGGAGACTGAAACAGACCTACCTGCCAGTGTTGGAGGGTCTCTTGCAGAGGTTGGGGGAAAGCTGTGGCTCACCACAGGGACAAAGACACTGGCAGCAGAAGTACTGGGAAGTACTCCTTGGTGTAAGCCCTCCCAGAGTCTGCCATTAACCCCACCAAAAGGCCTGTAGGCTCCAGTGCTGGGTTGCCTCAGACCAAACAACCAACAGGGAGGGAGCTCAGCCCCACCTGTCAGCAGACAGGTGGATTAAAGTTTTACTGAGCTCTGCCCACCAGAGCAACACCCAGCTCTATCCACCACCAGTCCATCCCATCAGGAAGCTTCCACAAGCCTCTTAGATAGCCTCATCCACCAGAGGGCAGACAGCAGAAGCCACAAGAACTACAATCCTGCAGTCTGTGGAATGAAAACCACATTCACAGAAAGATAGACAAAATGAAAAATCAGAGGACTAGGTACCAGATGAAGGAACAAGATAAAACCCCGAATAACAACTAAATGAAGTGGAGATAGGCAACATTTCAGAAAAAGAATTCAGAATGAGAATGAAGATGATCCAGGACCTCGGGAAAAAATGGAGGCAAAGATCAAGAAGATGCAAGAAATGTTTAACAAAGACCTAGAAGAATTAAAGAACAAACACCTAAAATAATTAAAGAACAAACAAACAGAGATGAACAATACAATAACTGAAATGAAAAATACACTAGAAGGAATCAATAGCAGAATAACGGAGGCAGAAGAACGGATAAGTGACCTGGAAGACAGAATGGTGGAATTCACTGCCATGGAACACAATAAAGAAAAAAGAATGAAAAGAAATTAAGACAGTCTAAGAGACCTCTGGGACAACATTAAACTCACCAACATTCGCATTATAGGGGTCCCAGAAGGAGAAGAGAGAGAGAAACGACCCAAGAACATATTTGAAGAGATTATAGTTGACAACTTTCCTAATATGGGAAAGGAAGTAGCTACCCAAGTCCAGGAGGCACAGAGAGATCCAGGCAGGAGAAACCCAAATAGAAATCCACCGAGACACATAGTAATCAAATTGACAAAAATTAAAGACAAAGCAAAATTTTTCAAAGCAACAAGGGAAAAATGACAAATAACATACAAGGGAACTCCCATAAGGTTAACAGCTGATTTCTCAGCAGAAACTCTACAGGCCAGAAGGGAGTAGCAAGATATATTTAAAGTGATGAAAGGGAACAAAGTACAACAACGATTACTCTACCCAGCAAGGATCACATTCAGATTCGAAGGAGAAATCAAAAGCCTTACAGACAAGCAAAAGCAAAGAGAGTTCAGCACAATGAAACAAGCTCTAAAACAAATGCTAAAGGAACTTCTCTAAGTGGGAAACACAAAAGAATAAAAAGACCTACAAAAACAAACCCAAAACAATTAAGAAAATTGTCATAGGAACATACATATCGATAATTACCTTAAACGTGAATGGATTAAATGCTCCAACCAAAAGACACAGGCTTGCTAGAATAAAAATCATATTCTATGCAAATGGAAATATATAGAAAGATGGAGTAGCAATACTCATATCAGATAAAATAGAATTTAAAATAAAGAATGTTACAAGAGACAAGGAAGGACACTACACAATGATCAAGGGATCAATCCAAGAAAAAGATATAACAATTATAAATATATATGCACCCAACATAGGAGCACCTCAATACATAAGGCAACTGCTAACAGCTATAAAAGAGGAAATTGACAGTAACACAATAATAGTGGGGGACTTTAACACCTCACTTACATCAATGGACAGATTATCCAGACCGAAAATTAATAAGGAAACACAAGATTTAAATGACACAATAGACCAGAGAGATTTAATTCATATTTATAGGACATTCCATCTGAAAACAACAGATTACATTTTCTTCTCAAGTGCAAACAGAACATTCTCCAGGATACATCACATCTTGGGTCACAAATCAAGCCTCAGTAAATTTTAGGAAATTGAAATTGGATCAAGCATCTTTTCCGACCACAACACTATAAGATTAGAAATAAATTACAGGGGAAAAAAAGTAAAAAACACAAACACACGGAGGCTAAACAATATGTTCCTAAATAACCCAGAGAACACTGAAGAAATCAAAGAGGAAATAAAAAAATACCCAGAGACAAATGACAACAAAAACACAATGATCTAAAACCTAGGGGTTGCAGCAAAAGCAGTTCTAAGAGGGAAATTTATAGCAATACAAGCCTACCTCAAGAAACGAGAAAAATCTCAAATAAACAACCTAAACTTACACCTAAAGGAACTAGAGAAAGAAAAACAAACAAAACCCCCAGTTAGTAGAAGGAAAGAAATCATAAAAATCAGAGCAGAAATAAATTAAAAAGAAACAAAGAAAACAATAGCAAAGATCAATAAAACTAAAAGGTGGTTCATTGAGAAGATAAAAAAAAATTGATAAACCTTTAGCCAGACTCATCAAGAAAAAGAGGGAGAGGATTCAAATCAATAAAATTAAAAAGAAAAAGGAGAAGCTACAACTGACACCACAGAAATACAAAGCACCTTAAGAGACTACTACAAGCAACCCTATGCCAACAAAATGGACAACCTGGGAGAAATGGACAAATTCTTAGAAATGTATAACATTCCAAGAGTGAACCAGGAAGAAATAGAAAATATGAACAGACCAATCACAAGTAATGAAATTAAAACTGTGGTTAAAAATCTTCCAACAAACAAAGTCCCAGGACCAGATGGCTTCACAGGTGAATTCTATCAAACAATTGGAGAAGAGCTAACATCTATCCTTCTCAAGCTCTTCTAAAAATATAGCAGAGGGAGGAACACTCCCAAACTCATTCACCATCATCCTGATACCAAAACCAGACAAAGATACTACAAAAAAAGAAAATTACAGACCAATATCACTGATGAATATGGATGCAAAAATCCTCAACAAAATACTAGCAAACAGAATCCAACAACACATTAAAAGGATCATACACCATGATCAAATGGGGTTTATCCCAGGAATGCAAGGATTCTTCAATATATGCAAATTAATCAATGTGATACACCATATTAACAAATTGAAGGAGAAAAACCATATGATCATCTCAATAGATGCAGAAAAAGCTTTTGACAAAGTTCAACTCCCATTTATGATAAAAACCCTCCAGAAAGTAGGCATAGAGGGAACTTACCTCAACACAATAAAGGCCATATATGACAAACCCACAGTCAACATCATCCTCAATGGTGAAAAACTAAAACCATTTCTCCCAAGATCAGGAACAAGACAAGGTTGCCCACTCTCACCACTATTATTCAACGTAGTTTTGGAAGTTTTAGCCACAGCAATCAGAGAAGAAAAAGAAATAAAAGGAATCCAAATTGGAAAAGAAGAAGTAAAGCTGTCACTCTTTGCAGATGACATGATACTATACATAGAGAATCCTAAAGATGCCACCAGGAAACTCGTAGAGCTAATCAATGGATTTGGTAAAGCTGCAGAATACAAAATTAATGCACAGAAATCTCTTGCATTCCTATACACTAACAATGAAAGATCAGAAAGAAAAATTAAGGAAACAATCCCATTCACCATTGCAACAAAAAGAATAAAATACCTAGGAATAAACCTACATAAGGAGGTAAAAGACCTGTACTTGGAAAACTGTAAGACACTGATGAAAGAGATCAAAGATGGCACAAACAGATAGAGAGATAGATCATGTTCTTGGATTGGAAGAATCAACATTGTGAAAATGACTGTACTACCCAATGTGATCTAGAGATTCAATGCAATCCCTATCAAATTAGCAGTGGCATTTTTTTCAGAACTGGAACAAAAAAATCTTAAAATTTGTATGGAGACAGAAAAGCCAAAGCAATCTTGAGGGAAAAATGGCACGGGAGGAATCAGACTCCAACTTCAGACCATACTACAAAGCTACAGTAATCAAGACAATATGGTACTGGTGCAAAAATAGAAATATAGATCAATGGAACTGGATAGACAGCCCAGAGATAAACTCACGCACCTATGGTCAACTAGTTTATGACAAAGGAGGTAAGGATATACAATGGAGAAAAGACAGTCTCTTCAATAATTGGTGCTGAGAAAACTGGACAGCTATATGTAAAAGAATGAAATTAAAACACTCCCTAATACCATACACAAAAATAAACTCAAAGTGGATTAAAGACCTAAATGTAAGATTGGACACTATGAAAGTCTTAGAGGAAAATGTAGGAAGAACACTCTTTGACATAAGGTTCAGCAAGATCTTTTTTGACCCACCTCTTAGAGTAATGGATATAAAAACAAAAATGAACAAATGGGACCTAATGAAACTTAATAGCTTTTGCACAGCGAAGGCAACTGCAAACAAGACATAAAGACAATCCTTAGAATGGGAAAAAATATTTGCAAATGAATCAATGGACAAATGATTAATCTCCAAATTATATAAACAGCTGATGCAGCTCAATATTAAAAAAAAAAAAAACCCAATCAAAAAATGGGCAGAAGACCTAAATAGACATTTCTCCATAGAAGACATATGGATGGCCAAGGGGCACATGAAAAGCTGCTCAACATCACTAATTATTAGAGAAATGAAAATCAAAACTACAATGAGGTATCTCCTCACACTAGTTAGAATGGGCTTCATAAGAAAATATACAAACAGCAAATGCTGGAAAGGGTGTTGAGAAAAGCAAACCCTCTTTCACTGTTGGTGGGAATGTAAATTGATAGAGCCACTAAGGAGAACAGTATGGAGGTTCCTTAAAAAACTACAAATAGAATTACCATATGACCCAGCAATCCCAGTACTGGGTACATACCCAGAGAAAACCATAATTCAAAAAGACACATGCATCCCAATGTTCATTGCAGCACTGTTTACAATAGCCAGGTCATGGAAGCAACCTAAATGCCCATCGACAGACAAATGGATAAAGAAGAAGTGGTACATATATACATGGAATATTACTCAGCCATAAAAAGGAACAAAATTGGGTCATTTATAGAGGGACTTAGAGACTCTCATACAGAGTGAAGTAAGTCAGAAAGAGAAAAACAAATATTGTATATCAATGCACATATGTGGAATCTAGAAAAATGGTACAGATGAACTGGTTTGCAAGGCAGAAATGGAGAGACAGATGTAGAGGACAAATGTATGGACACCAACGGGGGAAAGCAGGGGTGGGGGTGGTGGGATGAACTGCGAGATTGTGATTGACACAATCTTCGACAGTTCCAGACATTTTTCCCGGACTCCTTCCCGGCTAGCTGTGGCACACTAGCCCCTTCAGGCTGTGTTCACGCAGCCAACCCCAGTCCTCTCCCTGCACTCCGACCAAAGCCCAAGCCTCAGCTCCCAGCCCCGCCCACCCTGGCCGCTGAGCAGACAAGCCTCTCGGGCTGGTGAGTGCTGGTCGGCACCGATCCTCTGTGCGGGAATCTCCCCGCTTTGCCCTCCGCACCCATGTTGCTGCGCTCTCCTCCGTGGCTCCGAAGCTTCCCCGCTCCGCCACCCGCAGTCCCCGCCCGCGACGGGGCTTCCTAGTGTGTGGAAACCTTTCTTCCTTCACAGCTCCCTCCCACTGGTGCAGGTCCCATCCCTATTCTTTTGTCTCTGTTTTTTCTTTTGCCCTACCCAGGTACGTGGGGGGTTTCTTGCCTTTTGGGAGGTCTGAGGTCTTCTGTCAGCGTTCAGTAGGTGTTCTGTAGGAGTTGTTCCATGTGTAGATATATTTCTGATGTATCTGTGGGAGGAAGGTGATCTCCACTTCTCACTCTTCCACCATCTTGAAGCTCTCTCTCTATGCAGACTTTTTATTTAGACTTCTCAATCTTCTTTGTTTCAAGTTGAGAATAAAAGTGAGGTTTTTATAATATTTTTTCTGCCATCTCTTCCAATAAGTGCCATGTGCAGTGGTATGTGATAAATTGATTCTATAGAGGAAAAAAAACCTGATTTTCAGTATTTTCATTCCTGTGGTGTAAATACCACCATCATGGCTGATTTCAGCTGCAACATGATGTCACTGAGTTTGGAAGTTGGGAAGAGCATACACGAATGGCTTTCATGAGCCACTATGAACTGGTTTCAGGACACCACTAGCTGTGTGCCATTTTAGGTACTCCTGCATTTCTCTATTTCTGGAAGAAACTTTACAAAGTGTTTGATATTTTATAGTTTTGATACAAAAATTGCAAACTTCCTTCTGTAACAGTGTGTAGAAAAATTATATTTCCTGGCAGCAGCATCCCCAATCCAAGAAAAGACCTATATTTGTTGGGTTAATATTTTCATAGACTGCTTGCAATAGAGGATTAGAACTTGGAGTTATGTTTGAATAACAATAACATAGATTGTTGCTGCATCTGAGGAGTGAGGGGAGAGCCAACTAGTTTTTGTTTTGTTTTGAGGATTTAAGTTGAGAGCCAGAGGTTAACTCCTTTGGACAGTAAAGGGGCTGTTGTACAAAAGTTGGTGGAAGTACAGAGAATGATGATGAAGAGACTTGGATTTTGAGAATAATCAATAGCAAAGAACAAAAGTGTCAAGAAATTTTCTTAGGATCTTTGTATGTGATATAAATATTCTTTCCTTTTTTCACACAGAATTTTCAGTCAAATTTACTAATGCATATGGCACTGTATATTTTATTTATTTTGGAGGGGATGCGAAATAGCGTCATGTAGAGCATCATGGTAGAGACTCTATAAATTATGAGGTCACTGCATGGGACCTATGCAATTTCAGTGCTATGCTTCTATTTTCCCATTCTTTAAAACAGGTTTTGTTCATTTTACTATATTTTCGGGATGGTGTAGAGTTTTATTGTAGTTCTATGCCATAGCCCTTCCCCTGAAACCTTATTACATTACCTTAAATTAGGACACAATTACATATTGATGTTCTTGGTTCTAATTAGTGTAAGAGGTTTGTGACATTTTTTTTTACTCTCTCTTCAAAAACATGTCTCCCTCAACGCCTACCACTGGGCAGACGCTCTCTTCTCTTGTGTGACTCTTTCTCTGATTTTTCCTCTGCCACTCTGGACTAGCTATAACCTAATCCCCAGATTAGATAGCAGCCAGGGTGAGCCTGTTAAAGACAAATCAGATCATAATACTTCCCTGCTCAAAATCTTCCCATATTATTCCATCTTACCGTAGTAAAAATCAAATCCCTTTACAGCCTACAAAAGCCTCTCTTTCACCTTGTTTCCTGTTATTTTCTCAATCCAGTCCTTCACTCCAGACCCACCGGCCTCCTCACTACTCCTGGAACACACCAGGTGTGCTCCCAACTCAGGGCCTTTGTACTGGTTTGTCTCTCGGCATGATTCACTCTTCCTTTTTCTCCTGATAAACACAAGGCTCACTCCCTTCCCTCCTTCAAGTCTTTGCATAAATGTTACCTCTTTAATGAGGTCCATCTTGCCTTCCCATTTAAAACTGCAGCTCTTCCCCTAGCATCCTAGCTCCTTATCCTCCTTTTAGTCCCCGAGGCAGCTTATCATCTTCTAATGCATGAAATCATTCCTTATTTATTGGGTGTATTCTTATGTCTGCTCTTCCCACTAGAATGTAATCTGCAAGTTTCAGAGATTTTTGTCTATTCTTTTCACTGAAATATGCCCATCACCTTCTACAGTGCCAACCATGCCTAGATACTCATGAAATATTGGTTGAATTAATGAATAAGAAATTAAAAGATACTAACTAAAGATGTGGATGGAGTAGAAGGTAGAGACAAAACTACATGTTTTCATGCTCAAGACTTTGGTGAACTTCACTTACTCTTCCCCAGAGAAGAACCTAGAAATTTGGCTCTTAACACCCATATTATAATTCTCAAGGAAAAAACAGTTAACTAAATTACAGCCAGGACCTTTATTTGCAGTTTCTTGCCCAGGATTCTGACTGGAGATGTTTACCTTGTCTCATCAGGGACAACCCACACCCTAATCATTATAATTTAATTCAAAACATCAAAATTTGCCCCTCCCCTCTTCCACCCAAATCATGGAATAGACTTGTTTCATGCATGAGAACAGAAAAGGCATAGCAGGAAGGAAAGGAAAGAAAAATGAGAAAGAAAGAGGGGAGTCACACATTTCTCCTTTTCTCAAAGACACAAATTCACCTGGGGGAACAACTACACATCTCTGTTCCCACTTCATCCCTTTAATTCAAAAAAAACTGCAAAAATGTCAACCTGACCTCAGCTAAACTCACTTTTTAGTGACTGACCCAATATATATTTTTTAAGTATGTTACCTCTTCATGATGAAATACATTTAGTCTTCCACAGATTTTTAAGATAGGTATAATTCGTAACTCCGAAAAAATAACAGGGTTTGATGTCATTATCGCGTAAGTGCCCCAAAAAAGATAAAACCTAAAAACACCTCCTCACAAAGAATTTTAGAAACTGTGATAAAAGTAATCAAAACTGTATACTTCTTTTTCATCATCAATGAGTATCACTGAATCTCATTTTGTTTCTGCATTATCATTTGTGTCTGCAAGTTGCCGTAGGAACAAATGTACTCTTCCAGGACCTTGTAGAAGGCCAACTGCCACAAGATTCTGATACAAGGTCAATGGGGTGCAGATCACAGTGGGATTTCTCAGACTCTCTTAGCTTTCCTTCCAGGCAGGTTCAACCACATTATGTAAGAGCAGTCTTGCTTTCAAGGTTGTAGGAAGAAATATCTGGGTGCCATAAGGTGGCTTAGGACTTAGTACTTTTCCAGCTTCCAAGCTCTGCTCACTTACTTAGAATGAGCTTACCTCCATGCTAAACTCTGCCTGACTTACCCCTTAGAACCACCTCAAACAGACCTTCTCCATGAGTGTATCCTGGTGCTTTGTAGTAGAGGTGTGCATTTGTGGATGTTGCAACTGTCAGAGGTTACAAACTCAAAATCAATTCAGGGTCCAAGTAAGTACCGTAAACGGGTGCAACAGTGAGCTGGAGATCACAGGTGAGTCTTACACAGGGACAGATGCTGCTGATATCCAGTTGTGTTGCTGTTGAGGATTTGGCCCCAGCTTATCAAGATCTTCTCATTTTTCAAGAAAAGACAGAGATCTGTATTTTATATTAAACCTGATTTATTTTCTGGCAACCAGTATTTTTTTATTATATGAAAGTTACATTTACAGATCAAAAACAGTCAAATAATAATTTCATAGGGTGCGGTAGGCTGAATACAACCCCCAAGATATCCCTCGGATCTGTGAATACTACCTTATATGGAAAAGGGGTCTTTGCAAATGTGATTAAGTTAAGGATCTTGGGATGGGAGATTATCCTGAATTATGTAGGTGGGCCCTAAATGCCATCATGAGTGTCTTTATGAGAGGTAGGAGAGGGTGATTTCACATAGAAGAGGAGAAGGCAATGTGAGTGCTGAGATTAGATGATGAAGCCACAGGTCAAGGAATGCTGGCAGCCACCAGAAACTGGAAGATTCAAGGAACATATCTTCAGCTAACGCCTCTAGAGGGCGCATGGTCCTGCCTACATCTTGATTTCAGCCCAGCGAAATTGATTTTGGACTTTCAGCCTCCAGAACTGTAAGAACCAAGTTTGTGGCAATAATACACATGGGTAAAATTTTAAATATACATATATGTGTATATATATATATGTGTGTGTGTGTGTGTGTGTATGAAAGCAATATGTAGGTCAAATAAAGCACATCTGCAATGTAGATCCGTTCCTCAGACAACAGATTTTGGTCTGTTTTAAACTGTTTTATTTTAAGCTCTGCTTCTTATTCACCCTTTCCTTATCTATGGCAACTGGCATTATGATCTACGCCTTCATCAAAAACTTTTTTATATCACTGCCGATGGAAAGAAAAGGCTTTTTCAAATACATTGCTTAAGCCCCAGTATTTTCTAGAAACCCCAGAGGCTTAATAACTCCAGTTTCCTTTACCTTTAATGGAATTCACTGAGAGAAGAGTGACCTCAAATTGAATTAGATTCATTAAGTGCTAGATACTAAGAGATACCCAGTCAGGAGGGAGTGGAAACTGTAAGTAAAAACAAGGGAGTGAAATGTCTCCAAAACCTCTTAATTGAACAGCATAAGTATGTGGGTCCACACTTTTGCTGCTGCTCCTGTTAGAGAACTTTTGTTCTGGAGCTGGCCTCTGGCACTAGCTTCTGGGAGTTTCAACTCTGTGATCTCAGATCTTGGATTTCCATGAGGTTCCATGTTTGTATCCCTAAAATAAGTTCTTTTCTTGGGCTGGCTTGAGTGTATTGCTGTTACTTGCAACCAGAACTAGTTCAGTGGCTTCTTCAGGAGTCAGTTCAGGAGTTTTCCTTACACCATGGACAACCCAGTGCTACCCAAAGGGTCAGTCCAACAGAGACAAGTTTACTCCAGAATGTGAATCAAGACACTGCTTCCTTCATCAAGAAAGTCACCTTGTGAATTTCAGCGGGACCCAAAAGTCTGCTTAATGATGGAATGGATTTACATTCCCTTGCAAGTTATCTGTCTTGTTAACAGCAACCAACAGTGTGAGGACTGGCAGCCAGTCCTCACTTAAAGTAGCACTGGCCCAGAGCTTTCCCAGGGAGTGGACCTCACTTAAAGTAGCACTGGCCCAGAGCTTTCCCAGGGAGTGGACCTCACTTAAAGTAGCACTGGCCCAGAGCTTTCCCAGGGAGTGGACCTCACTTAAAGTAGCACTAGCCCAAAGCTTTCCCAGGGAGAGGAAATTCTAAGGGTATGATTAGTTTTTCTCTCTCTTCTGCTGCTTCCTCACAGAAGGCACAAACAGAACAGGAGAGAGGAGAGGAAAGTTTTTGCATCAGAATGATGCTTCCAGTCTGCACAAAATATACCATTTTCTTTTTAATCATAAGGGAGTAATTTTTCTCCACTTAACCATTAGTTTTGCCCTTTGAAGTCAGATCTTGTACTAAGTCCAATTTGCATGGAATGGTCCTCTAGGAAACTTTCTAATCACTCACAGGATTGGCCTGTTTCTAATGCAGAACTGCCTTGGTCCCTGAAGTGAATCACATGCACTTATTTGGTACATTTACCAGAGGAAAACCTTTAAAAAAATTGAAAATCAGATTAGCAAGAATTTAAGCAGAAACATGATATGGCTTCGCTGTGCTCCCTCTTCCCCTGGGGTAGGGGGCATGTATTTCTGGAAGTAGTTTTAAAATTGGGACATTTCTTTAAGGTTAAAGGAAGGCGCCTTCAGTCTGCTTGGCAAATTTGCTGAAGTCTTTCACAACAGTGCGCTGTCAGGTGCCTCAAGGCATCTGCTAGAGACAGGAGGACATTTTTTTTTTTTTTTGGTCCAAATGAAACCAGGGATGGAAGTGGTAGTGAGTTAATTAAAAAGTACTTAGTTGAGATCTTCCAGGGTTCATAACATTGTCTTGGGCATATACATGTGAAGGAGGAGATTAAATTCATTACAGGGATTAGAAATAAGGAGAAAAAATAAATACCAGGAAAAAAAAGTAAACCACCAAATGAGACAGAAACTATATAAACGCCAAAAATATGTTTTCTTCAAACCCTGAAAATAGACGTGCCGACTTCTCTAGGAAACAAACATTTTAAACTGTTGGAAAACATAAAAGCAAACCTAAAGGTAATAAGTGGGCATGCATTAGAAATGAAGCCTTCTAATAGCAAGTGTTTTTGTGTTATTATTAAATATCTCTGTGCTTTCAAGTGTTTCATTAAAGTCTCCATTATTAATTAAAACTAAGTGTGTATCGTGAAGTAGGCCAAAGGGGGACATCCAAATTCTCAATATGCACCTGAAAAGATGGGAGGCCTCTGTGCTCCTTGCCAGTTCTTATTCATGCCACACCAGGGTTTTCTTGCTCCCAGCTTACCTATGTACATTTTTTTACATGATATCTGCCTTCCTCATAAGATGATAAGTGATGAGCCTCATAGATCCATTTCTTCATTTGTTCAGTAAGTTTTTACAGAGGACTTGTTTATGCCACACCATATTTTAGATGCCACAGATACTTCAGTGAACAGATAAAGCAGGTCCCAGGTCCTGTGGAGCGTATATTGTGGTGTGATTCTGCACGTGCCAAAGGGACAAGAGGACAGGCCATTTTAAGGATGGCTGCTCACCTTCCACCTGCTCTGGGTTTTTCAGACTCTTGATTGCATTGTAATTGGGGACCACCTGGTTCAGATTTATCTACAAATGTCACTTACCATTATTGTATTTTTATTTTCAGACGTAACGCCATCATTCACAATGAGGCAGACCAGGCAGCAGAGTATCTGCCCACGTTGTGCTTAAAGTGTTCTGTCAAGAGCCTGATGTCACTCTGATACTCATTCCTTTGTCGGCAATTTGTTTTTCCACTGTTTTTTTCCCTCTATATGCCTTTATCCTTGTTGTTCTGAATTTTCACAATGATGTTCCTGAGTTTGAATCTTTTATCATTCATTGGGCCTTTCTAAGAAGGAGACATGTATCTTTGAGGTCATAGAATTTTTCTGGTATGACTTAGTTAATAAATACCTCCTGTGTGCGTGTGTGTGAATGTGTGTGTGTGTTTTAACTTCTATAATTCCTAATAGTCTGATGTTAGATTTTTTTCAGGTCTGATTCTCTAAATTTACATTTTTTTCTCTCATACTTTTATGTCATTGTCTTTGGATTTATCTTCCTGAAGATTGTCCAGACTTTATATTTCAAGCCTTTCACTAAATTTTTAATTCAATTTAATTTCATTTTGGAAATCATCTTGTTCTTTGTTCCATTCATTCTGCTAGTAAACTGTCTTGTTTTATTAGCAAACATGAGGGCAAGCTAGTTTGCCGGAATAAAGGGACAACAGGCCAGGATTAAGGTCAAGTGATGGAGGCAGGGTACTCTCTCCTCCGGTGCCCAATTTAAGTTGACACCAAAAACTCAGGAATCAAAACAAATAATGTCCTAGTATAATATTTTATCAAAATCAGTATAAAAATGTAGGACTAACAAAATATCAACTTTTAAATATAGTGCCAATAACAGTGATGTGCCAAGCCACATCGCAGCCAAAGTCAAAAGGAAACATCAGTAATACTGATCCTGTCTTTATTTAAAATGTTGAGATTTTGTTTATCATGTACTTTTTGCATTAATTTTGATTTTTAAAATATTGCCTTACTATTTTATCATGACTACTAAGTTTTTCAGCATCTTTTCCAATTTAGGGCTCAAAATAATTACCTCACTTCGTTCATTTACTTCACCCTAGCCACAGCCCTGAATGAACACACATGTATAATGACTTAATACTGTAGAAGCTTCCCATTCATATACCCGTTGATCTGGAATATAATTCAGCCATGAGAATGAATGGTGTACTGACACATCTTACTACATGAATGAACTTTGATAACATTATGATGAGTGAAAGAAACCAGATATAAAGGCCACGTGTTATGATTCCACTTATATAAAACATCTAGAACAAGCAAATCCATAGAAACGGAAAGTAGATTAGTGGTTGCCTGGGACTAGGGAGAGGAGGAATGGAGAGTAATTACTTATGGGTCCATGGTTTCCTTTGAAGGTGATTAGAATGTGCAATATTACAACTAGACAGTGGTTATGGTTGTACAATATTGTGAATGTACTAAATATCACCAATGGCAAATTTTATGTTATTTGTATTTTGTAACGAGAGAGAGAGAGAGAGAGAGAGAGAGAGAGAGAGAAAGAGAGTAAAGAGAAGTAAATGGATACAAGGTTTCTATATTTCACTTGAAGTGGTTAAATGTCTGTAAGGTACATGTGTATACTGTAGCACATAGATAAACTACTAAGAAAACTGTATAAAATAATGTACTCAAAAACAGTATAAATAATGTTCAGTATAAAGAAAATTTTAAAACAAATACTTCAGCATAAAGAAATGTTCAAATAACCGCACTGTGTTTTAATTACTCCATATCCCATTTGATAACCTGAAATAAATTCTAAATGTATCAAAAATGAAATGGAATAAATGTTTTGTCTTTGAGAGCTCAGTACACACCTTCTAGGCTGCTTTTCCATTCCTGAGATTCTGGGATTCATGGTTTCATAACCAGGTCCCTCTATAAAACTGTGGGCCTTTTGGTTTACGCTTAAGAAGATAAATCTAAATGAAACCTATATCCGTAAGTTCAATCATACCTTTGATTCTCTATCACTATTGTGTGGACAGTTTCCTTTTTGCAATTAAACAAGTCCCACATCACCCTTACATGGCTTTGATGGGACTAACTCCCACGAATGTCCCTTAGAACCTTACCACTCTAAGTGCAGCCTACGGATCAGCAAAATCACCATCCCCTGGGAGCTTGGTGGAAATGCAAAGTCTTGGGTCCCACCCCAGATTTAATGAATGAGAATCTGCATTTTAACAAGATCCCCAGGCCATTTGCATGTGTGTTACAGATTGAGAAGTCTGCCCTAAGGAGATAATTTGTATACAGAAGAGATACCATTGAGGGGAAAAGCAAGGTGGCTGGGGGAAGGGAAGCCCATTCATGGGTCTATTTCCATGAAATTCTTTTTACTTCTCAAAAACATGGGATGCCTTGACGCGCTTATGATAAAAGGTGAGCAGGCCGTGGGAAATCATCCACAGTAGTCCATATGGCGCATTCAAGAGAAAGCGTGACTCTGAGCTGATCCAAGGGAGACGGGCAGGAATTCAGCTTGTGAAAGCTCCAGACCAAATGGAGAGGGGGGCTGCCCATGAGGGCACAGCTGGAAGAAAACATGTTTCCTTTAAGAAAGGAAATTTCCAGGTATCCAGGTAAATCCACAGGAGATGGAGACTCTGGCTTGCATAATGCTGTACCCACGAAAAGGACAAATTAGAAAAAATGTTCAGCATCCTTCCCCTAACAACCCCCTGGAGGAAGGCGAAGTTGATGGGCATTTCTGGGAATAAGACACTATCAGGGCTGAAACTTATTCCTAGTGTTTGGGAGTAGACACAGAGAATCTGAACCAGAAATCTCTGTCAGAATGTATTAAAGTACAGGAATGGAAGGAAACAGAAGCCGCCCTCTAATGATAAGAGTGATTGAAAGAATGGGAAAGAAAATCATAGTGGTTCAAATACAGTGGTTTGTCATATCCCTTTTCTATGTGTTTAGAAAGGAAGGAGTAAAATGTATCACGCCGAAAAAATTTTTGTTTGTTTGTTTGTTTCTGTCCGTTTACAAAACAGTATATACTCATGGTAAAAATTTGGAAACAACAGCTCAAAAAAACTAAAAACTATCCATTACCCAGATTATATTTGAATATGTATCTATTTAGTCCTCTTATCTTTATTTTTCTCATTATTTTAAAGGTTTTTTGAGGTAATTAATTGCACAATAGAGGGGTGCAAACATGAAAAAGCTCAAACCAATGTAAAATGATATAGGATAAAAAAATAAGAGCCCTTCTTTACTCTCCTTCTCGACATCCCCATCTCCATCCCACTCCCCTAACCAGAGAGGGCTATTTTTAAAAAGTTCTTTCCCTATGTATTTGCATTCTTATAGACACATACACAAAAACATATTGTCTGCAGTAGTTTGTTACATATGTGGACTCATACTCTTTTCATATTGTTCTGCATCTTAGTTTCATCCTTTGAACCATATGTTTTGAAGAGTATTTCCATGCTGGCACACAGAGAGCTATCAAGCTCATTAAACTGCGGCACAGGCTGCCGTTGTATGAATACATCCATATAGTGAGTATTTAATCATTCCCTTATTGATGCATAGTTTAATTATCCCTTTTTCAATATTATCATTAATACGACGATTCCATGCATATGCATGCCTCTGCACACATGTGCCAATATTTGTGTAGGATAAGTCCCTAAAAGAAGAATTCCTGGTATAGCCTCTGCATTTAAATTTTGGATAATTCTTTGTAACTTGCCCTCAGTCTAGGACAATTAATAATCCCATCAACAGTGATTAAGAGTATTCATTTCCCACACTCTTTCCTACTCTTCCTAAAATACTGCCAATCTAGTTGGCCAAAGCCACTATTTTATTGGTTATATAATTTGCTCATTCTCTGTTATGAATGAGATCGCCCGGACTTTTCTCATATGTATGTGGTCATTTTTTAGTTCTGTGAACTGCTCGTTTGATCCAATGCCATTTTTCTGAGTTGTTGGTCTTTTTTGTATGGATTTGTATCACCTTTTTATATATTATAAATCATCTTGTCCAGGTTTTTTTACCTTAATATATAACATTTCTACAACCCGAAATAGTAGAACTTGATGGAATCACAGCCTATTGCAGGTTGGAAGGAAGCAGACTTGAAAGCCCATTTCTTTCGCCGGAACTCAGTAAAGTGAGCTCCACATGAGGGTAACAGATGCAAAGAGCCATCTAGACTGGCCACAAGAACTCATTCTCCTGATGACCACTGATGTTCCTGTGAGGTGTTTGTCCCTTTGCTGCTGGGTACAGATTTCTCTCGATGAGATCAAGTGCTTTTCCTGTCTGGCACACAGATTCCACCACAGGCTGTATTTTAAGGGCAGGAAGATAATGCCTTTTTATGAAAAATGCATTTGTTTTTACCCTATCTCCTTTTTCAAAGATTATCAAAAAGAGTTTACCAAAATGTTATAAGTAAAATAGAATTTAAAAAGAGACAAGGGGAAGAAATTAAAAGCCACTTTAACACTCCGAAATGAGTGTCCAGAGGTTCTGTACAAATGCTAGAAGTTGATTGCAAATTGACTCTAAAAGACCTCGAGCTAAAGTAAAGGGAAACACCATCAGAGCAAGATTCACATTATTTGCCCAATAAAAGGATGCCATTTCCTCAAGTAAAGCATAGTTTCTCCTAACACCAAAGGCTCATAAGAAAATACTATGTGACAGGAAGTATACTGTCTTTAAAGTAAATTCTGAAGAAAGTTTTGTATTTCCCCTCCACACCAGATAAAGCTGAAACAACAGAAAAGTCGGGGAAAACATTTTTTTAAAGCAAAGAATATTCTTTTAAAAAATTGAAAAAAACAAAGGCATGTTTGAAATTTTCCACAATAAAACGTTAACAACAAAATAAGCAACAGGCAGATAAGTGCAAATTTACGTCTCACAGCAGACTGTACCCTTGAGGGTAGAAATATATAAAATGGATGATTTAAGGAGAAAAGACATAATTTACAAAAATGCTCCTTATAGGATTACTCTTAAGGATATTTTCTACAAACACATTTAGAATTGGAGTCTGTTTTCAAACATAATTGTGCGCTCTGCTGTTGAGACAGAGGCACACATGCAAAGAATATCCCTCGAACCCGTGGGCAAGAGATACACAGGAGTTATCGCTGTCTGGGGTTTATCAGAGGAAACTTACTAGTGGAGGAAAACATGGGGATACAATTTCTTTTTCTAAAACTAGTGTGGGCCCTTCTCTGCATGCCCTCCTTGATGTTGGATGTGCAAGGAGGGGGACTGAGGTGACTGGTCAGTTCCCATCATACAGATGAGTGGGCCATGTTTGAAGGGCAGAGTTTCTCAATGTTGATGGGGAACAGTGGATGAGGGAGTAGCACTGTCTTCTTTCTTCTCCTCCACCCATGGGGCCCAGTAGTGAGTCTCTCTCATCCATCAGGCAGGCCTGGAGCTACTAAAATGCAATGCAATGCCCAGGGTACTGGGATGGGGCCAGTTCAGTGCCAGGAACTCGGGGGGTTTTCCTGACATCACAGGGTAAGATCAAAAACGTGGGTGTGGACTTGAAGGGGCTATAGGCCAGTCGGACCCTGTGTTTTGCTTTATCTTGAGGTGATGAAAACCTAACTCAGTGGGTCTCAAAGTGAGAAATGCAAATTCTCAGGCCCCACCGCAGACTTACTACATCAGAAACTCTGGGGATGGGATCCAGTGATCTGCATTTTAACCAGGCTTCTAGGAGATTCTGATGCATGCTCAAATTTGAGCAACTTGGGTTTAACTTGTAGAAGGAAAATTTCCTTTCCTGTAATCCAGTATACCTCACTCAAGTTTTTCATGAGGATGGGGGTGAGCTAAAAATAATGCTACTTTATTTTGCATTTGCAGTTTATCACCTGTGGTTACATCTGCTTCTCAGGCATAATCCATGGAAGGGCGAGTACTCAAGAAGCATGATTTGGGGACTTGTGTTCCCTTGGCCATAATATTATCTAATAGTGATCTTACCCTGGTTTTCCACGAAATTCATAAATCATCTGTCTCTAACATAGTCAAGCTGGAGTATTTATAGCCTAAAGAAGCTAGCCACAGCATAGTTCTAAAAAAATATCTGCAATTTGCATCAGTAAATGGTGTAAAAGCTCATATGTTGCTAAGAAAAAAAAGAAAAAGACAGAAAGAAAAGGGCAGAGAACTTTCAAAATGAGATGTTCGATTTATTCAAGCTTGTGAAATAGAGAAATCCAGACTGCTGGCTAAGCTCAAAATAGTAACGCTGCTCCCATCTAGCAAGGATTGAAGAAAGCATTTCAATCCATGTTTTACCTATGTAGATGAATCATGAGAACAGGTGTTTCCCAGGTACCTGAAATTGGAGAGGGTTGTGGCCAAGTTCTCAGTAGACCAGGGTCAATCAAACAATCAAAGACAAAACCCTTGTCTTTGATGTTCAAGGATTTGGCTCCATGGATAAATCTGCAATGTTAAAGCAAATGCTTCAGAAAGCAGCTACAAAAAGCTCCATCTTAGCGCTCCTGCCAACTGAAAAAGTGACTGGTTGCCTAAGCATTTTTTTAAAAATTTCTTTCTTTCTTTATTTTTGGCTGTGTTGGGTCTTCGTTGATGCACACGGGCTTTCTCTAGCTGCGGCAAGCAGGGGCTACTCTTCATGGCGGTGCACAGGCTTCTCATTGCTGTGGCTTCTCTTGTTGCAGAGCACGGGCTTTAGGCGTGTGGACTTCAGTCGTTGTGGCACACAGGCTCAGTAGCTATGGCGCATGGGCTCTAGAGCGCAGGCTCAGTAGTTATGGCGCACAGGCTTCGTTGCTCCATGGCATGTGGGATCTTCCCGGACCAGGGCTCGAACCTGTGTCCCCTGCATTGGCAGGCGGATTCTTAACCACTGCGTCACCAGGGAAGTCTTGCCTAAGGATTTTTATAGCTAAAGAGAAAGTGAGTGGTGGATTGAGTCAGGAAGTCACATGAAAGAAAATTCAGGCTGTGATTTATTTGTATCTATCATGCAGTTGCCAGTGCTATTAAAATAATGTCAAGGACATAATGATGAATTTAATAAGATATTGATGGTGGATCTGACAATGGTTTAGTGCCCGAAGTAATGAAACATCAGGGTAAAGTGCATTATGTGCTCCCTTGCATCGTTAACGTGACTCCAGGCTAACGGGGAAGCCACACTGAGACTTCCTTCAGATGCACTAAATGGCTACGCTTCAACTAAAAGCTCTCCAGCTCTTATCGTGGGATGATGAATCAGGACTGAAACGTGTGTATCTAAGGGAGAAAAGAGAGAGTACCCCAAGAGATCTAAACAAGATCAAGCTTGTTACCTCCAATGCTCACACATTTTTAACAAAGCCAGGCTAGTTATTAAAATGTGAAATATGCAACATGTGGATATTTCATGAAGGGCAGTCAAAGCTCCAAATTTACTTAATTCCTAACTAAATTTCCAAGTGAACTGGTTTCTCCATTTATTTCCAGGCTTTGCTCAATGCAGTCAACAGCTAATTCGATTTTTAAAAGTCACTTTTGTGATCTAAGTTACCTAGAAATACAGTTCAACTCTAAGGGATTTCTTTAAAATGTATTTCTATTATTTTTCATTCCTTTGCCCTGAGCTATGAGAAAAACAAATTGGGGTTTTAAAAGTTATCTCAAAACGCAGCTTCTTTCAAGTTGCCTTTTGATCTTTGCATTTTGAGAGTTCTCAGAGTGGATTTGATAGGCTGGTTCTCTGTAGTCATAAAATTAAATGAGTAATTATCAGGTCTCTGTTTTGCTTTGTGCTCTGTACACAAGGAAAGTGTAACAACATCAGAAAAGAGAAATGAGGGAGAGAAGGAGAAAGAGGGGGGCGTAAGAAAGGTAAAAGGGATTAAAATCCAGAGGAAAAAAGAGAGAAGAAAGAAAGGGAAAGAATGAAGGCAAGGAGAGAAGAAAGGCAAAAAGACGATTTACATAACTATTTCAAAAGGAAATAAGGAATCTAAATGTTCCATAATTTATTGTCCCATTAACCTAACCTACCAATCATTCAGCTTTTAGCTTACTTTGATTATGAAGTCAAAATGAATGAAATACATTTAGTTCTGACTTTAGAACCTAAGTCTTGAATTTAGGACGATGCCACAGCTCACATGGAGCCAGAAGTGATCGTGGCTGGGCCATATATTTCCAAAATTAGCTGACAATGTCAGTGGCATGTCAAGAATGCCCACCAAAACACAGAACTTTTCATTGGTTCCATTATTATACTTGAAGGGGGCTTGAAATGAAAACAATCTTGTTAAAACTTTTGAATTATGATGAAGGGTTTGTACTTCGCAATGTACAGTTGATTTGTATTATTCACAGTTATTACTTTCTATGAAGTCACCTAAAACATACAAATTAGCTAATACTGAACGATTGCTTCTAAGGGAAACATAGAGTTAAGTTCCTGCAAGCCTATGGTCACAACATTTTGATCAAATGATCAATACATGATCTTGTTTTACGTTTTTCTATCTATTTAAAGCAACTTACAATGTGTGTGTGTGTGTGTGTATACACTATATATATATACCATATATATGTGTGTGTGTATACATACTGTGTGTGTGTGTGTGTGTGTGTGTGTGTGTGTGTGTGTGTGTGATTCATTAACATTGAACTTATGGTCAGCAGCAACATAACTCATGCCTGAATGAAATTATCTAACACACGTTCTTTCTCCATAAGACACATCACACACATCTTGAGCTAGACAACACTGTTTGGGAGCCATTTTAGAGAGTGAAAACATCAACAAGAAGCAAAAAAATGGAAAAAAAAAATTGCAAAAAGACACATGTTTACAGTATGAGACCTGAAACAAGAAGGCAGTGTCACCTTTTTCAGACTCAGCTAGGAATGCGCGTTGTTGGGTGATTCATGTTTTTCACTGCTCTGCTCGTGTCTGCAAATGACTACAAAAGCTCCAGGAGTATTGATTCTAGAATTACAGATAAATGTTAACCAGTAGGCAAATTTGCAAATATAGAATCTTCAAATAACGAGAATCAGCTGTATTTGGTCTTTCATTCAATTTTGCCACAAACTTTCAACTTTTATTCTGCCTTGGCTGTTTGATAAGCCTACTTGTTGGTCAGTTTCTTTGACTGTAAAAGGAGAACATTTTTCTTGTCTCTTCTAGATATCTAGAGCTGTGCTTCAGCTCTTGCCTTCTTTTTCTTAAGTAAAATAAAATAAAGTAAAATGTAGAGGAGAATGCATCATCGAAATTTAAAAGAAATGGAAAACAACGAAACTTAAAAGATAACTGGATTGGAAACTGAATTGGTGTTCTTGGTGTTGCCGTTTACAATGCCTTCACAAACTCTACCTCACTTAGTCCTCATGTCCACATTTTTTTGTTTTGTTTTGTTTTTTGTTTTTGGCTGTGCTGTGCGGCTTTCGGGATCTCAGTTCCCTGACCAGGGGTTGAACCTGGGTCATGGCAGTGAAAGCGTCAAGTCCTAACCACTGGACTGCCAGGGAATTTCCACGACCACCTTTGTACTGAATGTTTTAGGAGGGTTCCGAGAGGCTAACAGATGCATCTATGGTCAGACAGCTAACAAGTCATAGGATCAACACTTCAACCTAGGTCTTTAGGTTGCTAATTCTATACACCTTCCATGAATAGAATTAAAAGAGGAGGCATGGCCATTCATAAAATTTTCATTAAAATGTACAGAATAATATTTCTTATATATACTTGCTGACAAAGCCCACACTAGATGTTTCCCACAATCTTTGAGTGACAAAATATCAACCCACAGGAATACAAGAAGGTTGTTCTCACAGGCAAAGTGTGAGGAAGTGTACAGAGTCACTGAGGAAAATGTAAGGCAATGCATTTAGGGAGAAATGATTCTAGCTCTGGTTATAAAATGGATTGCCTTGGCTTGTCATGAGCAACTTAGAGCAAGCCTTCTGAAATCATTCAAAACTGTATTCTGACACTATTGGGCCCTAAAGGTGAGATGTTAAATGGTAAATAAGACACATTGGAAACCAATTTCTCTGACTAAAGGGGGCAGTTGAGGAGCTCCTGTGGATCTTGCCCAGTAGAGTTGAGCTGAGTTTGCTACATCTGATTTTCCAAGAAAAGTTGGAAATTCTAGTTTTTATGTGAAATCTCTATAGCAGAGACAACCGATGCTCATCCCAAATCCACGAGCTCTGCTATACTTTCCAGCCTCCATTGCAGTCCAATTAGAGTCATGTGACCAGTTCTATCCAGTGGTCTGTGAATCGCTGGTGTCTTTACAGATATCTTTCTTCCTTTCCCGTTTGTCTCTCCCTCCAGGAATATGGCTTGCTTGTACCTCAGATTCCTATTATCCTTGATCAGTTCCCTCCAGGAAGTCCCAGATGCCTTTATACTAGAGGTATCACACTTTTTTTTTCCTTCTGAAATTTAGATTGGCCATTAAAATATACAGCAAAGATGGAGAGGTGTGCCCCAATGTCCATTCTTGCCCTCTTCTTTGCTTCTTTGGTACTAGACTTTAGTCATCCATATAAATGTTCCCAAAAAGGCTAATTTTCATGCTATCCTTATTGCTATGTGTGAGTATATGACCAAGCCATTTTGGGGGTGTGCCTTATCTTGCCCCACTTTTCTTTTTTTTTTTTTTTTTTTAACATCTTTATTGGAGTATAATTGCTTTACAATGGTATGTTAGTTTCAGCTTCACAACAAAATGAATCAGTTATATATATACATATATTCCCATATCTCTTCCCGCTTGCGTCTCCCTCCCTCCCACCCTCCCTATCCCACCCCTCCAGGCGGTCACAAAGCACCGAGCTGATCTCCCTGTGCTATGCGGCTGCTTCCCACTAGCTATCTACCTTACGTTTGGTAGTGTATATATGTCCATGCCTCTTTATCGCTTTGTCACCGTTTACACTTCCCCCTCCCCATAGCCTCAAGTCCATTCTCTAGTAAGTCTGTGTCTTTATTCCTGTTTCACCCCTAGGTTTTTCATGACATTTTTTTTTTAAATTCCATATATATGTGTTAGCATACGGTATTTGTCTCTCTCTTTCTGACTTACTTCACTCTGTATGACAGACTCTAGGTCTATCCACCTCATTACAAATAGCTCAATTTCGTCTCTTTTTATAGCTGAGTAATATTCCATTGTATATATGTGCCACATCTTCTTTATCCATTCATCCGATGATGGACACTTAGGTTGTTTCCATCTCTGGGCTATTGTAAATAGAGCTGCAATGAACATTTTGGTACATGACTCTTTTTGAATTATGGTTTTCTCAGGGTATATGCCCAGTAGTGGGATTGCTGGGTCATATGGTAGTTCTATTTGTAGCTTTTTAAGGAACCGCCATACTGTTCTCCACAGTGGCTGTATCAATTTACATTCCCACCAACAGTGTAAGAGGGTTCCCTTTTCTCCACACCCTCTCCAGCATTTATTGTTTCTAGATTTTTTGATGATAGCCATTCTGACTGGTGTGAGATGATATCTCATTGTAGTTTTGATTTGCATTTCTCTCATGATTAGTGATGTTGAGCATTCTCTCATGTGTTTGTTGGCACTCTGTATATCTTCTTTGGAGAAATGTCTATTTAGGTCTTCTGCCCATTTTTGGATTGGGTTGTTTGTTTTTTTGTTATTAAGCTGCATGAGCTGCTTATAAATTTTGGAGATCAATCCTTTGTCAGTTGCTTCATTTGCAAATATTTTCTCCCATTCTGAGGGTTGTCTTTTGGTCTTCTTTATGGTTTCCTTTGCTGCACAAAAGCTTTTAAGTTTCATTAGGTCCCATTTGTTTACTCTTGTTTTTATTTCCATTACTCTAGGAGGTGGGTCAGAAAGAATCTTGCTGTGATTTATGTCATAGAGTGTTCTGCCTATGTTTTCCTCTAAGAGTTTGATAGTTTCTGGCCTTACATTTAGGTCTTTAATCCATTTTGAGCTTATTTTTGTGTATGGTGTTAGGGAGTGATCTAACTTCATACTTTTACATGTAGCTGTCCAGTTTTCCCAGCACCACTTATTGAATAGGCTGTCCTTTCTCCACGGTACATTTCTGCCTCCTTTGTCAAAGATAAGGTGACCATATGTGCGTGGGTTTATCTCTGGGCTTTCTATCCTGTTCCATTGATCTATCTTTCTGTTTTTGTGCCAGTACCATACCGTTTTGATAACTGTAGCTTTGTAGTATAGTCTGAAGTCTGGGAGCCTGATTCCTCCAGTTCCTTCTTTCGTTCTCAAGATTGCTTTGGCTATTCGGGGTCTTTTGTGTTTCCATACAAATTGCAAAATTTTTTGTTCTAGTTCTGTGAAAAATGCCAGTGGTAGTTTGATAGGGATTGCATTGAATCTATAGATTGCTTTCGGTAGTAGAGTCATTTTCACAATGTTGATTCTTCCAATCCAAGAACATGGTATATCTCTCCATCTATTTGTATCATCTTTAATTTCTTTCATCAGTGTCTTATAATTTTCTGCATACAGATCTTTTGTCTCCTTAGGTAGGTTTATTCCTAGATATTTTATTCTTTTTGTTGCAATGGTAAATGGGAGTGTTTTCTTGATTTCACTTTCAGATTTTTCATCATTAGTGTATAGGAATGCCAGAGATTTTTGGGCATTATCTTGCCCCACTTTTCTTCATCCTTCCAGTTGGAAGAAGACATCATGAAGAGCCACGCTGGACCATGTGGGTGAGCAGGGGCTGTAGTGCCTTCCTGGCATTGTGGAGCTACCACAACAGTCTTGGATTGCCTTTGTTCAGGCTGAGAAAAATTAAATTTCTAATCTGTATAAGCTACTCTTATCTTGGGTTTCCATTACAGCAGTCACACAGTATCCTAGATAATCTGGGCAGTTAGATGCTACGACTACAGATGTAAGCCTTAGCAAAGCTCTTGGGAAGCAAGGTGGAAAGTGGCATGACAAAGCCATGAGGCATAATGGACTTTGAAGTCAGATAGAAACAACACAGAATCTCATTTGGCCACTTCCTAGCTGTGTCTCCAAGGCCAAGATATTTAAACTCTCTGAGTCTCGTTTCCTTTGCTTCAAAGTTGAGTAAGAATCATACATCATTGGGTTCTTGCAAAGGTTAAGTGAGCCTATGTATGTACAATTCTTGGCACATAATAAATATTCAACAAATGGCTGTTGCTGTCGTTCAAGAGTCAGACACACTAAGGAAGTATGACGGTGGGAGAGAGGGTGGGCATGGCTTCCTCTGCCTGCCTTGCTTTGTAGCCTGGGTGAACTGTGCGTGCCACGAAGAGGCCACAGGCTGCCAGTCTGTTCTGTGAATCCCTAATCACATCCTGTCGTTCACTGCTGTCCTCTGGATGGAAAACACCGTCCCATGGCTGACAGACTTCTGGACCTGCTGCAATGTGCTCGTTCATCCAACTTAAACGTGACCTCATTCTCTTTGCCTGAGTGGAGGAGAGTCTCCTTCTCCGCCTTGGGCCGCAGGTGTTGATGAACAAGATGCTCCTTCTGAGGAAAGATGGGCTGTAACCCCTCCAAGCTCAGTCAGTGCTAACAGTCCCAAAACTCTGCCAAGTGCCAGAGTCCACTGCAAAGTTCTGAATCCAGCTGCACGTCCCAGATGTGCACACTGACTGGATGCCAAGCCATTCCAAGCTGAATGCTCAGCTCCAATGCCTGGTAGCCTGGGGTCAAGGCTTGGGATGCCATTCCAGGGAGCAAGCAGCTGGGGAAATGGGACATGCATTCCCACTGTAAAAAGAAACGCTCCTCCTCAGGGTTTCCCTCCTGGCCAATGGCATCTCCACCTTGCTAGTACAGCACCTGTCCTCCAGAGTATCTGACTTACCTCGGGCTAGTGTGGGCAGCCAGGTTGGCCTTCACGTATACAGTCAGCATCTACCTTGATGATGAGAGTCAGTGTACCCTGGGAAGGGCTCTCACTTCATAAGCTTCCCTTAGTTGCCACATTGCCTGAAACTGACCGGCAGAGGCTTATGCCTTCTTGTTTGAAGATCCCCCCACCGCTCCAAACATACACCTTTCCACTCACCTCCCTGGTAGGATATTCCCCATCTCTCTATAAAACCTCAACCATCGTCCTGCCTTAGCAAGTTGGAATTGGAGTGTTGGTTCACATACCAACACTCTCAGCCTCGGGGGTCAGGTTCTGTTATGACCACAGTGAACCTCAGACTCTGGGTGGAGGTTGGGACCCAACCTCCAAACACAACCATTCTAGGTTCTAACACAAACCAGAAAGGGACCTTAGGAACAGGGTCATGGCATGTGGGAGGCTGTCTGCTGGTGAAAATAGACAAACCTCTGAGTCAGGGTAGGAAAATACAGAGAGACGCACATAGAGGCACAAGTGGGGAGAAGTTACCCATGTAAGGGACAGAGTCAGACTTCATTTTATTTCATCCCCAAAACAGTTCCTCCTCTGTCGAGTAAGTAAGGAAGATCTCAGCAGGGGGAGTGAAGGAAAGAGAAGCAGCTCAGAGCAGAGGAATTTTACCGACGTGTTCCTTCAGGAGCAAAGCTGATGTGTGCCTTTCCCAGACTCTGCCATGCCCATGAAACCAGAGACAAGCCCATTTCATTATGAAAAAGAGAAGCAGGCGGTCGGCCTGGGTTACACAACCCATTTCATGTGGCCATTCAGTATTAAGGGATGAAAATCTAATTTTAAGTAAAAGCGATGTTTATTGTGTTTTCGATTAACAACCAACGAGGTCTCAAGTCCAGCTCTCTCCAAAGAAAAGCGCAAGGAAAATAAAATCTTCAGAGGAAAGAACTTGACAGAAACTACGGGCACAAGAGTCCCACGGTCAGTTCCTGTTTTCACAAAGCACACGTGGGCTCTCTGAGCTCACAGCATTTGGCCATCCATGGGTGTCCAGAATGGCTCTCTTTCTGACGTCTCCACTGCATGTAGGCAGACACACTCGTGCTTTCCCTGTTTCCTGACGCTCTTTTTGGGTAATGTCAAGGGTCTTGTGAAATCTCAGGGGGAGCTCTTTATACACAGGTGTGGTGTAAATAAATAGTGAAGTGAGCAAATGTTCCTACCAAGCTCTCAACCAGCACAGACCACTTTGGAGTAAGCTGGGGGTGAGGAAAGGTTAGGAGGGGACCTCACGGTCCCCGAGGAGTGAGGGGGTCCCTGCCGAGGTGGGGTCGTCTTGTTTACCGCTGGCCCCTCCCCTGTAAATTTCCAACCTCACAGCCACCCACATGAGCAGTACTTTGGCTGTGTGGAGCCCACAGGGTGCCTCATTCCTATCATTTCCAGCAGCCCTTCCCAGTTCGGCTTTCCCTAAATATATATGTAAGATGTATCCCCAAGATCACCAGCTGCCTATAATGCTGTGAACAGGAGGGAGGGAGGCTGGCTCACTGGAGTGATCACAAAGCCCAGCGAGCAAGAACTTCCGTCCAGCTGGTTCCACATCTGGAGTTAGCAAAGGGGCCAGACTGCACACATATGCTTCGTTTATAGGGTGTCATGTGCAAAAGCAAATACATTCACGATCGCACAGCGTGATGTGTGCATTTCTAAAATGTCCTTTCTGAGGACATCCATTAATAACTGAGATTTGATTGACATGCTGTTGACTGAGCTACCTGCCACGAACAAGACAAGAAAGCAGAGAGAAAGACCATTGCCTTCAAATGTTACTCTCTGAGAGATGATCTCAGTTTGGGCAGGGATCGACCTGCATATACTAGAGCCATCAGCCCCTGGAGAGCTCTTAAGTGCCCTTTATAAATAAAAGGGTTTAATATTCAAAGCCAAGTTTCAAAATAAACAATTGTTCTCCCAGGCTCCAGATGCCCGTCACAAATAAGGAAGTGGACCCTATAGAAAAGCAAGAGAGAGATGGTACATTTCTTGCTGTACTGAATGAAATGTCCATGACTGTCAGGTAATCTGGAGGAAATTTCAAGGCCAAGGCCACTGTGAAGTCCTGGAACAGTCAATCAAAAGACTTAAAATTGGAGTATTAGACTGAAATGTTTTTGAATCTTAATGCTTCCACTTATAAATGGTGTCACTCACTCAAGTCTCCTTTTCCTCATCTGTAAAGTGAGGCTAATAATACGCCTCTAACAGATATTATGGAAAAGATGCATTTTTATAATGTTCTTAGTTCAGTGACTGTCAAGAGTTTGTGCTCAATGCATCTTAGTTCTCTGTCCTCTTTTGTCCCCATTCCTCCATCAACCACGGCCACTTAGTGTCCAGTTGTAGGTAGTCTCGGTGACAACCCATCACCTCTTGTTACAGAGACACTGTGTGACAGAATTTGAAAATTTTAAAAGTAGATTCTGCCCCTAATGTTTAAGAGCTTGTAATTTTATAAGGAAGATGAAGTACATACACTGACATGCACTGATACAGAACACAGGTGATTTGTATTATGGGAAGTTAGTTCAGTTGAGTTCCGATCCCTTGGACATGTAGGCAGAGGCTTGCTGGTACGTTAACATCAATAATGGAAGTTGAAATGTTTACTCAAAACACATGCAGATATAGTTGGTCACATCTCTGCAACATCCTCCTGTGAAACCTGATGCCTGAGAGAACAGATTTTGCTTTTCTTGTACAAGAACCGACACTCAGTTTTGGCACTTAAGAGAGAAAAAGAGAGGATTAAATTCAGGTACCTCAGCATGCAGTTAAATGATGAGGCATAAATGAAGCATTGAAACTGCTCGCTGAGGGGTCTGGTGTTGTTGTTATTGTATATCATGACTTTCCAACAGTTAGGGACAGTTACACATGGGCAGGCAGGAAGTGCTCAGTTTAAGAGAGTATCAAGAATCTCTCTCTCTCTCTCTCTCTCTCACACACACACACACACACACACACACACACACACACACACACACACACACATGCTTTAGCTTTGGAACTATCCTACTTGTTTTGGACCACTGTCGACAACATTGGATTCATCCATTTGGAACAAGAACTTGCTGCTGCTTCAAGTCTACCTGTCCCAGAACTGATAAAGAGCAAAGCCTTCTGGTTCTGAGTTACTTCTCAGTGGATTGTGATGGGTGAAAAAACATTTAAGCTGGGGCAAAAGATAGCTCTGGAAGCAATTTAAATTACATTAAGATTTGTGATTCTAATGGCTACTCTCCTCAAATAAACTTCTGATCCTGTAGCTTACATCTCCAAAAGGAGAGTTTGGCTATCCGTTGGCATTGCTTAAGTGCTGAAAGAAAGCCCAAGTAGAGGAAATGCAAACTTTAAACTTGTGTTGTCAGCTGTGTTCAGAATCTCAAAATATGATCTTGGAAAATAAAAATAACTTATAAATTATGCCTCTCTATACTTTGTTTTCTTATTATTATTATTTGTTTTGTCTTAAAATTTCAAATTAAAGAAATAATGTTAGTTATCAATACATATTTATTTTAGAATATTTGAAAAGTATAGAAATGAACAAATACTAGGTGGGAAAAACCGTAAGTTAACTACACAAAGGAAACCACAGCTGACATTTTGCATACTTCCATTCTTTTTGCTATACATGTTTTTACGTAATGAAGACAATACTTTAGATTTACTTTTACATGCAGCTTTGAACACTTAGTAAGACAGCATAAGTATTTCTCCATGTTATTAAAACATTGTTACATATTTGAAAGCACAAAAGACTCTTGGTTAGAATAAAAGGGTGGACTTAGGAGGGGTTAATGACCCTTCCTGGTTTCAGTAGCAGGGATTTCCACAGGAAGTTTAAAGTGAACCTCTGGACAGGTCTGAAGCCCCACCTTCAATCATGGGAGTTGAAGAGAGAAGACTATTGACCCAAGCTGCCCTTTCTCAGAAAAAGAGTTGGACAGTATGAGTCGAAAGAAACCACACTGGACCTCATAAAACTGGACTTTTACAACCAGCTTCTAGAAGGAGAAGGACTTCAAATTAGCAAATCCAAGTTCAACTTCTTTATTTTATAAACAAAGATAAACTGAATCCATAAATGATAAAGTGTCTCATACAAGCCCCATAGAATGGAAGTTTGTGGAAGGCCAAAGTGTAGAAGACATTGGATCCAGTGTCCTCACTCTGCATCTCCCTGCCTTTTACTTACCTTCTCCCATATCCCACATTAGTACAGAAGAGGCACTTGCCACTTATCATACCTGCTTCCCAGGGTGGTGAGGCTCAGGTGGTTAACGGTTACAAAAATTCTTTGTAATCTGTCAAATGGCTGAAAAAAAGAGTAAGCCTTTATTAATGATGGTGATATGATGATGATGATGAATGTTTCCTGCCTACTTAGGATGGGAATGGATGCAACCACTTTGCCTCACTGATTTGTTCATTCAGCAATAGTACTGAGTATGTCAGGCACTGATTCTAGGAACCAGGGATACGGCGGAGAACAAACAGATAACACACTTAAGGAGTTTACATTCTAGGGGAGGGACTAGCAATGAACAATAAAGAAGTAAGTTATGGAGGATGATAGTTAATGATAAGTGATAAGGAGGGAAAAATAGACAAGAATAAGATATGTGATGTGCTGGGAGTGGGGTTAAACGTCAGATGGTGTGGCCAAGGAAGGAAACCGTGTGCACATCTGAGGCAAGGGCATTCTGGGCAGAGGAAACAAATGCCCTGAGGTAGGAATGTGCCTGTGGTTTTGAGAAACAGGGAGGACGCCAGTCTTGCTGGAGTCCAGAGAGCAAAGGAGGAGGAAATGGGGTGAGTGAAGGCATGATAGGGAACCAGATGACGTGGAGTCATAAGGTCGTGTTACCAAGGGAAGAGAGTGGAGTTCTGAGCAGAGTTTTAAACAGCACCTCTCTGAGTTTAAACAGTCATCTCTGCAGAGAATAGACTCAAGGGAAGTGAGGGTTAACTCAGCAGGCCTGGGATGCTCAACTCTGCACATTCAACAGAAAAGGCCTAGTTTCAGGAGAGGCCTTTGTTGGGCTCCTGGGAGATAACTTTTGTGCCCTTGGAATCCTCTGCTTGAAAAGAGTTCTGTTGAACATGAGACCTTAGGCCAGGCTGTACCAGTTTTACCAGATAAGAGGGCTGCAGTCTGGGTAGCCAGGGTCGGTCAGGTAGATGCTGCATGCCTACACGACTGACCCACAATAGAAACCCTGGACACAAGCCTTCCCTGGCTGAAACAATTCACAAGCGTTGTCACACTTGAAAGAAATATGTGTGTCCTGTGCAACTCCACCAGGAGGGCACACCTGGAAGCTTGTGTCTGGTTTCTCCTGGACTCCACCCTATGTGCCTTTTCCCTGGGCTGATTTCCATCTGTATGCCTTTGCTATGATAAACTATACCATGAATATAACAACTTTTCTGAGTCCTGTCTGTTCTTCTAGCAAATCACTGAGCCTGAGAGTGGTCTTGGGGCCCCCCAGCACACAGTGGGAACAGTTGAGAGCAGCTAGGAAGGGGAGACATTAATCCATGTGAGAGATGATGGTGGCTTGTCCACCATGATTTTGTCTCAGCATTGCCCTGGGGATTTCTGTTGAACATTTGGAAGCTTATTGGCAGGGAAAAGATACCTTTCATTAATGGCAATTGATGTAATCCAGGATCACTTTATGAAAAAGCCAATTCTGGTCTAATCTGTCAGTGAATCCTTTCTTCTTTCCCTCCAGTGAAGAAGATCTTGAGAAACGTGGTAATGTTAGACCTGCGTGGTCTCCTAGGAGTTTCGACTCGCCCAGGAAACAAGAGTCGGAAGCCGATGCAAAACGCAAGAGGTTTATTGAAGGCCGGTGCACCGGGGTTCCTTGGTCCTCACGCAGGAGGTCGAAGAAGGAACCCTTTTGGGCGCGAATATGTCAGTTTTATAGGTTCCCACTGCCCCGTATGTAAATTATAGATTTGGTTGTGTTCTCCTGCTGATTGGTCCCGGCTTAGGCTCGGACCAGAGAGGGAACTTGTCCCTAGCTGCCTGATTGGTCTTTGACAGACACCTTTTTTACATTTTGTTATCTCCCTCCTTCTCCCCAGCTGCCTGATTGGTCTTTGACAGACACCTTTTTTACATTTTGTTATCTCCCTCCTTCTCGGAAGGGGGCCGGACATCCTGGAAATTCACCCATTGTCTAAGAAGCCCCTATTGTCTGGAGAGTTCTTAATCATTAGCTGGAACAATGTCCCTCGAGTCCCACAGTAACTCTAAGTGCCAAGAAAAAATACCAAAATTTCTTTTTTCTCTCTGAGTTAGCAGGTCTGCATCTGTCAGCAGATACAATTGTAATTGGAAGATCTCAGGAACAAGGAGAGGCCTGTGCCATCAGAAACATCCCTGACCTCCACCTTCCCAACATGGCCATTAGTCACCCCGTCATTATCCCAAATGAGTGGACAAGACAATGACCTTGGGAGGGTCACTGTAGGAGATGGGAGAACATGAGAAAAGAGATTCTTAAACTTCCACTTGGGGGGGAAAATAAGAACATTTCTATATTCTAGGTCATTTTGTTTATTGTAATTCCTCACCTAGAATATTTATAACAACAATGTTAATAAATTGTGCCAGTAGGTGTTTGGGATAAAATACAGCAGGTGTTTGTGAATAAAATCTAAGCCTTTCTGCAAAGTAAATGTTCTGTAGCAGGGCTTTTGGGTGGGAGCGGGTGGGGAAGGGCATAGTGTGCTTCACACAGCTGTGAAGCTTTGGAGAACTTAAGGGTTTTTACAGGCAGGAGAGTAAACTTTTTCTCTAAGGACTTCAGTGTATGTTTAGGAGACAGAAGGCAGGAGCTGAAGCTATTGGGAGTCATCTGCTTCCTACGTTCTTCAACTGCCTGAATTATGATCTTTGTCTACCCAAAAGGCAAGGGAGTAGGACCAGAGAAGCTATTCTAGGGAACTCACTCTTACGTGTACAGGGAGAGGCAAGGACTGAGACATCAGCCAAGCCTTGGATCAAATCCCATCTCCACGACTTACCAGGAGTGTGACCTCGGGCAAGTTATTTAGCATCTTAGAGGCTCTGAGCCTCCCATTCTTTCCTTATTAAATGTGGACTATGTTACCTGCCTCCAAGCATCAGTGTATGAGATTTCAGTTATATACGTCTGGCACCCAGCCCACAGCAAGCACCTGATGAATGTTCATTTTCTCTGTCTAGATATTTCATGTATTAATAAATAATATCAATAATATCAGTGCAGTTGGAAGGAAAATTAAAAAACAAAGGACTTGCCCTGGCCAGTGAGAGCGTACATCTTTTTTTTTTTTAAGATTTTTTCCTTGTGAAGAGAATTTTTTTTTTTTTAATAAATTTATTTATTTATTTTTGGCTGTGTTGGGTCTTCGTTCCTGCACGAGGGCTTTCTCTAGTTGTGGCGAGCAGGGGCCACTCTTCATCGCGGTGCGCGGGCCTTTCACTGTCGCGACCTCTCTTGTTGCGGAGCACAGGCTCCAGACGCGCAGGCTCAGTAATTGTGGCTCACGGGCCCAGTTGCTCCGCGGCATGTGGGATCTTCCCAGACCAGGACTCAAACCTGTGACCCCTGCATTGGCAGGCAGATTCTCAAGTACTGTACCACCAGGGAAGCCCGAGAACATACATCTTTAAACTACTCCACTTGTGCTTGCAGAGTTTGGTAAGGAGGGAACTTCTACCTAGGAAAATCATAATTTCATAGTTTCTGTTCATGCTTTTGCCCCACAGTTGAATATTAATGGTGCACATGGTCTGGCCATGTGGTGCTTTATGGCTGGCACTCTGATTAATAAGGTCCATGCTATACCAGTTGTTAAATATTTTAATATGCCCCCTGATTTGTGCCAATAACATGTGGATAGCTGGATGGAGTAGATCATCCTTTGTTTTTCAGAAGACCTCAGTAAGTTTTTGCCTATGCAGATGTAGCCCTATAAATTAATGTGAGGTAGGAAGTCAAGAGCTTGTCTGACATGTAAGGAGTTTATGTTTTGAGACAGGAAGCAGGGAGGAAGAGGGGCCATCAAGGGAGGATGAGGCCCCAAAAGATGGTGACAAGATGGTACCCAAGAGAGCCTGGCTGCTGATAAACTGCCTATGGTGAGAACTGGCTGATGGAATCTCTGGACAGGGATTTCCAGTATCCAAGGTGAAGTTTTTGCTTGCAGTGATCTCCTTCTGTTAATTCAAATTCTCCATAAATTTCACTGGACACAAAAGACTTAGTAGTACTCTTAGGAAGGAAAGGTTTCAGAATGACTTCCAGTGTGGGGTGAAGGAAACCAGCAAGACAGAACCTAAAGCCTGTTGCCAAACTGGATGCTGTGTGGACTTACCAGGAGACCAAGAGCTCCCCAGAAATCTCCTGGGATATTGGGAGGAGTCCCTCCTGGAGGGTGGGATGGGGGCTTGGGTTGTCTTATTGAGTCATACTAAGATCAAGGGCCACCCCAGGAGTTTGAGACATTTGGATGGCGAATTCTGGGGTCTTTTGAATAGAGTATTTTGTTTTCTTAAGCATACTTGGTAAAAATAATAAAATCACTTGCAAATGCTTTTACCTTGCATCTGCCTGTGTGAGTGAAAGAGCTATACCTGCTCCCAACTCTGAAGGGTATATTGTGATAACCCAGGGGGTTTACAGGTCAGAAGGCAGCCTGGATTACTGCCCTGGGGTCCCTTTGGGGGTTCTGAAAGCTGAAGTAAGGAGAGCATGTGTTTCAAGAACAGGCAAAAGGGCAGGTCTTCCCTGCTTATTTACGAACAGCTTGATGCGAGGTTTAAAACGCAGTGAGGGCAGAGTCCATTAGCAGGGTCTGCAGACTCTTGAAGCCCTCCCATGCCCAAGCCACTGAATTCTATTTCTGGATTTGCCTTCAACTCCAAGTAAAAATTTTTAACCCAGGTGTTTATATCCTGCCCCTGAGTCTCCCACAACAGAATCCAGGCAAGTGTTTCAAATAGAAACATCAATTAATCAGTGGGAAAGCATTCAAGGCAGAGAGTAAGGTTTGGTTGTTTTAGAATAAGTGAAAGAGACATTTTAAAGAACTTCCAGAGCTGATGCTGAGGCAGAATAGAGCTTCGCCCATGGCAGATTCCAAGTATAGGTGCTTTGTCTTCAAGAGTTTCATAAGATATACGCTGCTCAAATGAAGGAAGGCATGCATTCATTAAAGGTGAAATAGGAAAAGATTCTTTACTTCGTGAATTCCCATTTGAAACTTCGCTGGCACATGTATGAGACATAGGTGTCAGGAATATTTCTGAATTTTACTTTGGCTTATTCTCATCACTAACATACAAATTGCTGTGAAGGAAGTACCATATTTTGCTCAAACGCCATAGCCTTCTGTTACAGGGAAAAAATTCAGGAGGATATAAACCAAGCAACAGTTTCTATTTGGGCCTTTTTGGCAGGGAAATAAAGGGGAAAGGAGCTGGGAAATATATTCGCTAGCCTGGACTGGGGCAGAGGAAGGATTCCTTAATAAAATGTATGTGCTACTAAATCCTGCCTGGAAACAAAGAACGATGTAAACAAGTCATGACTTACAGTTTCAAAATCCTGTAAATTATATTTATCGTTGTGCATTTGTCAAGATAAGCAGCTAATGGTAATCCAATAAGCAGATAAGGGTAATAAAATGCACTGATGCAGGGCAGAAGTCAGTCTTAGTGCTGGGGATGCCCTTTCACATGTGAGGTCCTAAAAGACCTGATCAAATGTTTTTGGACAGAGATGGCGGCCTGGTTGGGGGCAGGCGGCTGGCAGAGAGTGGGGTAGAAAGGTCATTTTTGTTTGTAGCCTTTTAATAATGACAGAGCACTTAGCCAATTTTCTAGTTTTATCATAGATGAAGTGATACATTTTATAAGAAGTAATCTACAGCAGTACAAATAAGAGAAATGTTTCTGCCTTGAAAAGACTTTTAGAAAAGAAAAACTAGGGCAAGGACCAGCATTCTTTAGGAGAATTATGTACCTAGGTAGCAGAATAAGCACTAAAGACATTTTCAGACTCTAGACTAAAATAGAAATCCTAGCAATTGTCAACCTCCTAAAATTTGCCCGGGACTGATTCTAACAGACTCCTTTAGATCTACATCTGTTGTGTTGTGGCTGAGTAACAGGAATAGATTCAGCTCCAAACCCTGTTTCTGAGGTGCTCTGTTCTCCAGGTGGCCTCCTAATCCTTCTCTGGCAGAGTCTTATGGATGTAACAAGATGCTGGGGGAAGGGTCACTGTGAAAGCAACTCTCAACAGTCAAGTCTTTTAGTCACTGAACAGATAGGAACAAACAATCCCACTGTAGGTAATAAAGAACCTTCCATCAAGTTAAGTCTGATCTTTGTGCCGATGGGTAAGGAACATATTCATGTCTTCACATCTGGGCCTCAGGCTGAAACATGCAGTCCCATTGGAGAAAGAATCACAGCCCATATTTGACGTGAAGAGGCTGGCTTCACAGCAAGGCCAAGGCAGGGCTGACCACACTCCCTGCCTGAGCCCTTGTTGCCCGTCTGTGCATGAAGGCTTAGAGCCTCAGGTTCTCAATGACCCAAACACACAGCTCAGATGAAGGGAGCATGTGCACGCGGGACACTTTCTCAAAGACCACCCAAAGTAACCAGTGAAATTCTCTAGTTTCTCAATTTTCTTTGGCATAGACTGAGTTATTCTTACAGAAAATTCTAAAAATATACAGGCTAAAAGTTTTCATTTGAGCTGATTTAGTTTAGTTGTCAGAGACCATTCCAGACAAGTAGAAACATGTAGGGTTTGCTGTCAACCTGACCTGTGTTCAAATTCTTGCTCAGTCACTGTGATCTTGCACAAGTTATCTAAGTTCTTTGAGCTGCAGGTTTTTCATCTGTGAAAAATGATACTTACAGTGCAAGGTGGTTGCAATGATTAGAAGTCATGTGTGACAAACACTTGGCATATAGAACACACTCACTTAACAGGAGCTATCCTTAAGCTTTATTGTAACCAGACTGCAATTGTTGAAGTAGATGACAATTATCCTACACCTAAAATTTTCCTGAAATAGTTCTTTAAAGCCCAGTTTCCTGGACTTTATCATAAGTAATATCTTAGAAATAGTTCACTAAGTTCACAAAGTGTTTTCAGTTATTATCTCATATAACTCTCACCTGTCAGAAGGTTTGGTTTTAGGATTATCTTCACTTTAGAGATAAGGAAACTGAGACGTAGAATAAATGAATTACTTATGGTCATTAAATGAGTAAATTGGCAAATACAGGTATCAATGATACCAGGTTGACTAGAGTAGTGGTCAGGTTCATGAACACACTCATTCTTTTATTAAACAAACACTTATTGAATCCCTGAAGGCCCTGAGCTAGGTGCTGCGAATACAGCAGTAAGAAAAAAGTCACAGCCCCGGCCTTTAAGGGCTTTATGTTACTACCGGGAACACAGGCATTAAACAACTACATTGGAAAACGAATAACCTGATTTAAAGATGGGCAAAGAGCTGAAGAGACAGCTCACCAAAGAAGACAAACAGATGGAAAACAAGTATATGAAAAGATGTTAAAAATCATATGTCGGGCTTCCCTGGTGGCGCAAAGGTTGAGAGTCCGCCTGCCAACGCAGGGGACACGGGTTCGTGACCCGGTCCAGGAAGATCCCACATGCCGTGGAGCGGCTGGGCCCGTGAGCCATGGCCGCTGAGCCTCTGCGTCCGGAGCCTGTGCTCCGCAACGGGAGAGGCCACAGCAGGGAGAGGCCCGTGTACAAAAAAAAAAAAAAAAAAAAAAAATCATATGTCATCAGGGAATTACAAAACAATGAGACACTACTACACACCCATTAGAATGACCAAATCCAAAACACACACACCACCAATCACTGGCAAGGATGTGGAGCAACAGGAACTCCCATTCACTGCTGGTGGGAATGCAAAATAGTGCAGCCACTTTGGAAGACAGTGTGACAGTTTCCAAATAAATAAATAAATAAACATATTCTTGCCATACGATCAAGAAATTGTGCTCCTTTGTCTTTACCCAAAATAACTGAAAACTTATGTCTACACAAAATCCTGCACACAGTTGTTTATAGTAGATTTATTCGTAATTGACAGAACTTGGAAGCAACCAAGATGCCCTTCATTAGGTGAATGGTTAGATAAACTGTGGTACATACAGACAATGAAATGTTAGTAAGTGCTTAAAACAATGAACTATCAAGCCATGAAAAGACATGGAGGAGCCTTAAATGCATATTAGTAAGTGAAATAAGCCAGTATGAAAAGGTGTATTATTTCAACTATATGTCATTCTGGAAAAGGCAAAACTCTGGAGACAGTAAAAAGATCAGTACTTGTCATTAGGGACAAGGGAGGGATGAGTAGGCAGAACACAGAGGATTTTTAGGGCAGTGAAAGTACTCAATGATACTATGATGGTGGCTACATGTCATTATAAATTTATCACAACCCATTGAATGTACAACACCAAGAGTGAACCCTAATGTAAACTATGGACTTGGGGTAATAATGATGTGTTGATGTAGGTTCATCAATTGTAACGAATCTTCACTCTGGCACAGGATGTGTTATGGAGAGGTTGTCCATGTGTAGAGGTAGGGCGTGTCTGGAAACCCTCTATACCGCCTGCTCAATTTTTCTGTGAACCTGAAACTGCTCTAAAGCCTATTTTTTGAAAAGGAAAACTTCACTGATTGTGGAAAGTGCAATGAAAGGGATAATGCAGGGACCTTAGCAGTCTAGTGTAGTCTTGCAGAGTCAAGAAAGACTTGAGGATATGGTGAGGGGTAAGGGTGAGCTGTGACAAAGCACGAGAGAGGCATGGACATATATACACTACCAAACGTAAGGTAGATACATAGTGGGAAGCAGCCGCAGAGCACAGGGAGATCAGCTCAGTGCTTTGTGACCGCCTGGCGGGGTGGGATAGGGAGGGTGGGAGGGAGGGAGACGCAAGAGGAAAGAGATATGGGAACATATGTATATGTATAACTGATTCACTTTGTTATAAAGCAGAAACTAACACACCATTTGTAAAGCAATTATACTCCAATAAAGATGTAAAAAAAAAGAAAGCAGTTCTTAGCAAGTGATCTTAGAGCTGAAATCTGAAACATAAATAATGAAAAAATCAATTGTGCTAAATGTTATAACTTGACAAACTGAAGTCATCTTATGAACAGCATGATCCTGATAAAGGACAGTGAATGAAATCCACTTAAGATTATCATCATAGGCAGCAAATAATACTTGTTGTAACTTTTCCTGTGAAGTGAGGCACTGTGAAGTGTGCCTCAGATCTGGAAAAAGAAAACATGGGAAGGGACCAAATATTGTCATGGTAACCGAAACACAAAGAACCCATGCTAAAGGTTTTCCAATAAGCAAGAACAGACTGCATTCAGTGAGTAGCCTTCCATGAAAGTTGACATCTCTTATTCATTTGTTGATCCTAGGTTTGGAGAAAAGCAGAGTAATTGGAAATACTTCTACATTCTGGGAAAGTATTGAGTGGAAGAGCTCTTAGTGCTTCTTAGATACTGGTCCATTACTTTTAACATTTAGTACAAACTTGCTCTCTCCACTTACAGAATGGACAAGAGAGTTGGGCAATATCTAGATTCAATCATTTCAAAGCTATGGAAGATCAAAGACAGTGTCTTGCTTACGCTAGGAGAAAGGAGCTCTCCCATCATTGAAAGGACATCTTTTGGGTGCTTGGGAAGAAATAAGAGAAAATGTGTATTAAGGAGGAGGTGAAAGGTGGAGAATATTCAGGAGATAATTGTAAGCATACAGCTTTGGGGAAAATAGCAAGGAAAAAATACCCATGAAGCTACCTATGTAGCTATAGAGTATAATGATCCAGAGCAAGGATATTGGTATCAAACAGTACTGGATTTGAGTCCCAGTTCTACCCGTTGACTACCACTAAGCTTTAAGCAAGTTTCTGAGTCACTCTACAACCCAGTCTCCTCATCTGTAAAATGGGAACATTACCAGACCTACATCATGGGTTTTTGGATGAATTAAATACTTCAGTGTACACACAGTTACTATCACAGTCTAGCACATAATAACCACTCAATGAATATTAGTTGTATTATTATTTTTTAATGGGCTGAGTAGCTCCACCTGCATAGATGTTTTGCTATACATCAATCCTGTTAATCTTTAAGTCCCATTGGACTGCAAAAGTTTTAAGAAAGTTCTAGAGGAAAGTAAGAATCCCTCGGTGAGTTGCCAGAGAGCTGATAGTACAGAGGCAAGTGTCAGACAGTGGTCGCTTCCTGTCTCTGAGGAGCTTCAGCTTTGCCTCTAGATGATCTTGGTGTCTAGATGACCCTATAATTCTAAGAAGTGCTGATGCCTTCACTCCCCTGTTTAATATCTCTTTGCAGCAGAACTGGTGACTGACCCATGGGAAGCATCAGAATTGCTGGCCAGCACACCTCCCTCCTCACCTGTTTTCATACACTCACCTGAGTTGTCATCCACCCCCTTTGAGAAAACGCGAGTCATAGCTGTGTATCCTGCAATATCTAATGATACTTGCTTTGTGTTCCTGAAGGATGGAGCACAATTTCACCAACTCCTCTTAATATGACCTCGGCCAAGGCCAAGTTACTTATGCAATCTGAATTTCCAGACCCTCATCTCTACATACAGGGCCCAGGAGGGAATCAGATGGCCCACTCAACCTGAGGTGTTGGGGAGATTTCAATAAAAGGATTATCTACAGGGTGTGTGCAGGGTTTGAAGAAACCTGTCCCACGCTCAATATATCAATAGATCTCAACATATATATATATATACTCACCTATGCACGTAATGTTAACTGTAATGTCAGGCTTTCTAGTTTTGTTTTTGATTTTTAGGTTTTGGATTAAGTGTTTATTTACTCCACATTCCTTAGCAGAGTTTTTAGCAACCGAACTTCAGTCTGCTCTTTCCCAAACTTTACCTAGTCCATGGGATATCGTCTACAGCTAATTATGTTGTTGGCTTAGAGGGGCACATGTGTCAGCATCAACTTTTCCACAATTACCAAAAGGGTGAAATATCCTTATAGAAAAAAGAAGGGAAGACTCAGGGGCCATAGTCTTCACAAGGATTTGAGCACCACATATAACGGAGCACATTTCCAGAGAGCACCAATAGCTTGATCTTTGGAAGGAGGGCTTTCTGAGTTCACAAACAGGCAGACATTTGTTAGCTAGCTAGCCCAGCAACAAACCTCTGCTCTGGTCAGCCAGTTTCACTAAATTAGTCTTAAAAACAACCAGTAAAAGGTACCAATCATTCTACTTAACTATGTGGCTAAGCATCTATTATTAATCAGAGCACATACTTCTAGAAGAGTAAATGGGGTCTCAAAGAGCTGAGCTCGATAAGTCCCATACTGCAGTCAGTCACTCCTGTGCTTGGTACCACGAGATAAATGGAATGATTGATCGGAACCGCACACAAAAGATAGATGGTCTCTCTGCGCTCTCTCAGACCTCTTTTCCTTCTCCCATGGTAGCATGTCTGAAAATGCTAAGTGGAAATATATTTTTGTATAAGAAGCAAATATACCTTTGTTTTAAATGCTCATTTGTGAGAGGTTAAACCCTGGTAGCTTGCAAAAATCGAGAGAAGAAAACTTGCTGAGCATTTCTGCTATGTCACTTTTCAGCTATATTTTCTTTAATAGGAAGAGATTTCTGGTAGGGCTATGTGCTGCAGTTAGATTGGAAATTTAGGGTGTCTTTACAATTATGTTCTGATGTGATTGGAAAAGCATCTTATGTGCCATGAGATGTTTTGGTCATAAATATATTTCAGAATGCAGGTAAAAAGGCAAAGTTCTGTTCTCCCAGCATTAGCTAAGTCTCTGCATATACATGATGAGACACATGGCAAGCTGAAGTAACAGCAGGGTGTGATCTGAGTGAACCCTTTAAGGAAACACTGTCTTGTCCTCATTTCTGCTCAATAGTAAACTCCAAATGCCACAGCTTTGTTAACATAATCTCTCGGTCACTTGATCCAGGAACCTCAACGTGCTTTACCAACGTTAGCCTGTTGATCCCAACAAGAGCCCGAGGAAGTCACCAGACTGTCCCTTTATGTCATTTTAGGTGAATTCACAGACAAATGCAAATTTAGTCACTGCTCAGGGCCTGAGAAAGTGAGTTCTCATTCCTCTTCCAACAGTGCGTAGGTATCAAGGTACCATCACTAGGGCATTGGTAATGCTCCTGGCAGGCGTTCAGGGCCTCGACAAAACAGGTGGCTGAGTGCCCAGTTGTCTCTGATCCCTGAGAAGGAAGAAGCAAGAGCTGGCATAGGGACAGGCACCCACGTGGCCCATTAGACCAGGGGTCACTGTCTCGACTGCACATTGGAGTCACTCGGGGCACTTCAGGAGTCAGTGGTGCCTGGATCTCACCTTCAGAAGTTTTGATTCAATTGGACTGAGGTGTGGCTTGGGTCTGGGGAGTTTTTAGAGCACAGGTGATTCTAATATGGACGCAAAGTTGGGAACCACTACTGAGGTCAGGAGTTCCACCAACAACCATGCTTTTCAGGGGTTTTTGCTTTGGAAAGACCTGTTTTGCTAGTGAATAGCAGACTCTGATGGAATTTTAAAGAAGTTATTTGATCCAAACTTTATGGTGGTCGCACTTATGCCTGATGACTACGGGCCTTGCACTAAGGGTTGTGTGCTGGTGTTTTTCAGACTGTGGGCAATGGCTTCCTAGTAGGTGATGAAATAGATTTAAATGGTTGCAACTGGCACTTTTTATTTAAAAATAAATAAATGAAATAGAGTCAAAAACGTCAGTCCACCACAAATAACAAGAGTATCATTTTGTAAAACGTTTTGTTTCTGTGCATGTGCATGTATGTAAAGTTGTATTGGGTCCCTGTGTAAAATGTTAAAAGTTTATCTTAATGAAGATCATGGTCAAAAAAGTGTATAGAACTTTAATGCTAATACTTTAATGCTAATACTTACCCCAAATGTGAAATGTATCTCTTCTCTTTTACATGAGAAATCTGGGGCTCTGAAAGAGTTCATAACTTTCTCCAAGTTTACCCAGATACACCAAGGAATGGCGATTCAGAGTTCAAGTTCAGGCATGCATGTCTGCAAGGCCTGAGTTCCCTCTGCTACGCTAGGATGCCTTACTACCATCCACCACCCAAGCTTACACCAATGTCATTGGCCTATCTTTAAGTTTCCTCTTGCCTTGATGCACAAATTAGACAGACAGACAGCTAACAGAGGAAAGTAAAGTGAAACAATCTGAAGTCCTTTCCTTTTAAACTTCTACCAAGGGAAGGAGGCTCACCTGCTCTTATTCCAGGGCTTCTCAGCCTTGGACCAGGAGTGCTTTCTCTGCTCCAGCCTGGTTTCTCCTCCTCGCATCAACAGGGAGTTGAAGAGCACCTTATATTGTCCTGCCTGTGATAACCCCATATGCTCTTGCAGATGACACTTGGGGGGGTCCTCAAGAACAGATTCACAACATACTAAAATGGTAACAGCTCATTCCCTCTGAAGAAGCACAAGTTCCCTTAAAACCGATTCAAACCCAACTGGTTGTGAGCTCTGAGTGTACTAAGCAGTGCTGAAAATTTTTTTTTTAAAGTAAACTCGTTACTGAAGCATAACATACATATAGAAAAGGACTTAAACCATAAGGGCACAATGCAACGACTTATACACTGAACACGCCATGTAACCATCACCCACATCAAGAAAGAATGCAGTAGAGCACCCAGAAGCCCTTCAATGCCCACTTCCTGTCACTAACCGCCACATGAGTAACCACAGCCCTGAATTTTTTTTTTTTTTTTTTTGCGGTACGCGGGCCTCTCACTGTCGTGGCCTCTCCCATTGCGGAGCACAGGCTCCGGACGCGCAGGCTCAGCGGCCATGGCTCACGGGCCCAGCCGCTCCACGGCATGTGGGATCTTCCTGGACCGGGGCACGAACCCGTGTCCCCTGCATCGGCAGGCGGACTCTCAACCACTGCGCCACCAGGGAAGTCCAACCCTGACTTTTAATCATAACTTGTTGCCTATTTTGAATTTTTTAATAAATGGAATAATCATACTCTTCCATGCCTGTTTGTCTTCTTACATTCAACATGGTATTCATAAGCTTCACCCACATTGTGTGGTTATAGTTTGTCTATTGCCATTGCCATTTAATATTCCATTATATTAATATACAACAGTGGGTTAACCCATTCATCTGTTATGGCCATTTGGATATTTTCCAATTTGAAGTTCTGAACATTTCAGTGCTGCTATGAATATTCTGCTAGACATCTTTTGGTGAGCATATGTTTGCATTTCTGTTATTTATTAGGAATGGAATTGTTGGACAAAGGTATGCATATGTTCAGGTTCAATAGTTCCTTCAAAAGGTTTTCCAACACTGTACGTTTTTCTTTCCCACCAACAGTGTTAGGAAAGTTCCAGTTGCTTCACATCTTCACCAAACTTGGTATTTTCTGTCTTTTTCGTTTTAGCCATCCTGAGCTTGGGTTGAGTGTATGTGTGGTGGGTGGTGTGCAAGCATGCACTTGTGTCTGTTTAGAGTTTACCATATTTTTTAAAAATCGACTTCGTTGAGGTACAATTTATATACAAGGAATTACATCCATTTAGAATATAAAATTCAATGAGCTTTGACAGATGTTTACACCCATAAAACCACTGCCTCAATCAACACAGAATATTTCCATTACCCCAAGTTTCTTCATGCCCCTTCTTCATTTTCTAGGAGAGAGACTGGAGCAAGGACGAGTTTCTGTTCCTGGTTGTGGGGTAGCCTGCTCCCCAGTCCCCAGGAGAGCAGGCTCTTTTCTTCACTGCTGGAAGAATGCAGTTTCTACGGTGCTGGGTTCCTGCAGGGCACAACTTTCCCCAGCTCTTGTCTCAGGCAGTATTGGCCAGAGACCCCAGAGAGTATAGCATTGATTGCATTAATTGTATTTAATTTCAGTTGGAATAAACTTAAATGTAAATATTTGCATAGAATTAATGGCTACCATATTGTACAATGCAGGTTTTGATTTTACTAAAAGTTTATTTCAGAATTATTGCATGTTATACAAACATCTCTTTTGTACAAATGAGTTTCATGGACTATGAGTGTCTTAGGGACAGATTCTTGACTTATTCAGGACATTTCACTATTTTCTTTACTTAGGAAAGCAAAAACCAAACTCTGCATTCAAATAATCTTCTCCCTACCAATTTTTAGTAATAATACACCTGTGGCAAGTCCTTGACTCTCTGTGTTAAAACTTCAAGCTCTGGGAATCAAGCAGATCCTTTTTTAATTGAAGTATAGTTGACTTACAGTGTTGTGTTAGTTTCCAGTGTAAAGTGATTCAATTATACATATATAAGTATATATATATACATATATATATATATATGTATATATATTCTTTTTCAGAGTCTTTTCTGTTAGTTGATTACAAGATAATGAATACAGTTCCTTGCGCTATATAGTAAGACCTCGTTGTTTATCTATTTTTTATATGGTAGTTTGTATCTGCTAATCCCAAACTCCTAATTTATCCTTCTCCCCTCTTTCCCCTTTGGTAACCATATGTTTGTTTTCTGTGCAAACAGGCCCATTGTTGATTTTCATCTCTGGATCTTCCCATCTGTGTTATGGTGAGCAAGCCCATTGGTCTTCCTGCGTTTCATCTTCGTCATCTGCATAACTGGGATATGAGATCTATTTCATGAGTGTCTGACACATCCTAGCCCCTCCATAAATGTGAGTTCTTGCCCACACTCCCTTGATCTGTTGAACCATGCTGATAAATACCCCTATTCCATAGGATTTTATTGTCATATGAACCCTCTGGAAAGTGCAAAGCATTACAAAAAGAAAAATGTGAAGTGTTATTCCCTGTGTTAGTACGAGTAGGAGAAGAAATAGTCATTCCATGAGCTGAGGTCCCTGAAATAAGGTATAATTCATATAGGGGAGAAGGGGTCTGAGAGCTGTGGCTACCGCGACAAGCAAGTCCTAACTGGGTGCAGGGGAGGAGGCTGCTGGCAGGTCCCAAGGGGTGGGTGGGGAAAGAGAGGAAGGAGGTAGAAAACAGGTGCACTGAGCATCACCTATGGGCTAGGTGTTGGCTGTGTGTTTTATCGACAACACGGTTCACTGCTGTTTATTGATTGCTCAGTGGAACTCAGGCCAGAAACTGCTAAAACATTTAATCCTCACAGAAATAAATAGCACTGCTATCCCCATTTTACAAATAAATCTAAGGTCTAGAAAGGAAAAATAACTTCCCCAGGGCCACATAGCTAGCTGACGTATGTGCCCAGCTTACTGTGGTTCCATATCGTACCCCCTTGACCACTATGTAATTTATCCCTGCTTCCACGTGCTTTCCTACATAATCCTCTCGAACTCCATAAAGTAGACTCTACCCCCTTTTATAGATGGGAAGCAGACTTCAGAGTTGAAATAACATTTCCCTCCCAAACTCGTAGATCTGGAATTCCACTAGGAGAACAAGGGTTTGGACCCAGCGATTTTGACTCCACATCCAGGACACTTTCCATCATAGTATGTAGTAATAATGAAGATATTAAGAACTCACATTATTAAGACCTACTATGTGCCAGGCACTATTTTACACATTCTACGTGTAGAATTTATTTTGTCCTCATAAAAAATTTAAATATTTTTGCAATATCATCCCCATTTACAGACAATGAAACAGAAGCACAGAATGGTTAAATACTTTGCAGGGTGCATAGTAGATACAGAAGTTGGGATTTGAACTTGAGCAATGTGCCTCCAGAGTCTCTTTTCAATCACTGTGTTAGAAGCAACCCCAGTGTCAGGGTGTCTCTGCCACAGGTAGTCTAGTCTCTGGGACTACACAAAGGCATCTGGGCAGGGTTGAAAGCCATGCGGTGAAATGAATATCTGAAGAAAGGAATAATAAAATGGACAATTGCAGGTGACAGAGCTTCGAGAAAAGCAGCAAGCTCTTTAACTGAGAAGGACTGTCATGGTTTTTTATGGTCCACAGAATTGCTTTGCTTTAATTCTATTAATTCTAACACACAAAACTGGCCTTGCTCTATCAACAGTGGAAATCACTCACATCTAGAACTGACGTGAGAAGCTGATTTATTTTCATTGTTCATTACAGCAATTCAGTGCAATTTATTTAGGACCACTGTCTCTCACTCAGAGGAAAACTCATAATGCAAACACATTAATCTTGGGAGACAGTATCTTGGATACCAGCAGTTTGGATAATTAGATTGTTACTCTCAGCATGCATGGCCTGTTATAAGCAAGAAAGAAGCTTATCAGATTCTAATAACCCTTAGTGAATATTATACAAACTACTATACACAAAGACATTCACAATTTGCAGAGAAAATTCCATAACTTAGACTCTTCTTTGCCTCCCTTCTTGGCCAAGTGGAGGTCCAATAGATATTTTTCTCTTATAACTGAAAGGCCATATTCTGTCATCAGCAGCCTGGCTGGAACATTTTTTATTGATTCTCTAAAGGTTCTTTATGAAAGAAAATTTGAAATTAAAACCAGGAGCAGTGTGACCTTGAAATCACTAGGGCTTAGGTTCAGAGACAAAATCCATCAAATATATTGGTAACGCTCTATTGATCTGTGTAAGCTGAACCCTCAGACACCTAGTGACTTTCAGCCAATAGAGTCCCCCAACGAGGGTCTCAGAAAACAATGGTTCAGATGATGAAGAGGTCTTGGCACAAAACCTCAAGCTTAAACCACCCTCCTAGTTGGATATGAAGAAGCACCTGGGATTGATAACCCTCCTGCTATTTCCCCTGGCCAAGCACAAGATGTGACTCTGTCTTTGATGTGGACAGTACAATACATATTTGGATACAGATGTTCAGAGAAAGTGACTAGGCCAGACGGTCAAGCTCTCAGGAGTATAAAAGTCACCAGAAGTCCACAAACAGCTGTTTTACCTCAAAGATACTGGAAGTTGTGCTTCCCTCTTATGTGCTTCCGCTCTCTGATCTACATTTTACACTACTGAGTTCCAGTCTACTACCATGATTTTGTGGATCTGACCCAGATTTTTTATTCTTGTGAGTTACCTCACTCCTCCCCACTGGCCTGAATCATTGCCCTCACCACTATTGACATCACCTACCTCTGACCTCAGACAGTTGCCCACTGGGTGTAGAATTCCACATTGCTTAGGTGGACTGTCACTTCTATCCAGCTCAGTTTTTCTGCACAGTGTTCCATGAACCAGGGAGCTATGGAAAATTTTGTGGCCCCAAAGATTTTCCTCAAGTTCTGTCTTTTGGCAAATGGAAGTAGAGAAGGCCAAGTGGGCAAGACTCTAAGCCCCCAACTAGCCTCAGTCTCAATCAGAGGTCCATTTTTAACTGAGTTATTTTAGGTTGTGTTTGAACAAAAGGATCCTGATGCTACAATGAAATGCTTGACAACACTGATCTAAGGGAAATGGCAAGGCTTGAAGGAGTTAAATCTATTCTACATGCTCCTGCTGAGAGCACCACTCTCAGCCTTCTTTCCTTCTCCTTGTGGGTTTTCTTCCAAACATAAAGATATTATTAGTCTTTCCTCTTGTCTTGTCATTGCTGCATGTGTTATTGTCATTGTTTATAGAACCTACCTCTCATTTCCCATTTCCCGTTTGCCTTTGTGTCTCCATCTAAGCCGTTTCCCAACCTGGAACGCTCTCCCCCTGCCAAAACATTTCTCTTGATAGGGAAGGACTCCCCTTATGTGTTCTATCAGCACAATGCACGTATATTCCTGCTCTGAGCACAGAGCATATATATGGCAAACACTGATTCTCAACCCAAGATGAACCAGGATTTTAATCAACTCTGTGGGCCCCCTTTCCTAACCTTTAAGAAGGGTGTGATGATATTTAACTCACAAGTTTATTGTAAGAATTAGAGGAAATGATGTATATAAAAGCGTCAGGGAGGGCCTTCACTTTATAGGCATTTTAAGAAATCGGCTCCCCTTCCCTGTACACAGCTCTCTTGCCTCCTGACTTTGTGCTATTACAGGGCAAGAAATGGAACTCAGTTAACAGTTTAATGGACATCAGTATTATTTATTGTGAGTTTACTATATGCAACATGCTGCTTCCAGCACTTTACCTTTCTTAGCTCACTTAATCCTCATGAGAAATTCATGGGATAGGTTTTATTTATTAGTCCCGTTTTGAAAAAGAGAAAACTGAGGTGTGGAAAGGTTATGTAGCTTGCCCAACTTACTTTACACAGAAAGTTGAGATTAGGTCTGGGTTGAGTGTCATCTGAACACATGCACTTATCTCAGTATATTACCTTTAGTGATTGATCATTAACTATTTGTTGTGTGTTGAAGGTTCAGCTCCAAATGCCACTTCCTTTCTCAGGTTGTTTCAACCCGCAGTGATTTCTCCTTCCTCTGGACTCCCTTTTGTGCTGTCAGTGTTTCTCATCCATATTCAGGTGTTTTTTGTTCCGCCCATCCAGCCCACCCCAACTAAATTGTAAGTTCCTGACCTGGCACCGGGTAGCTTCTAAATAAATACGTGTCAACTGGATAATGACTGACATGACTGACATTTATTATGGAATATATAAGTCTGAATACTCCTGACTAAAACAAAATACATTTTAAAAAACAATAGTATTCATTCATTCTTCCATTCAACCATCAAAGTACCTACAATATCTTAAACAAGCCAAGAAAAATTATGAACTTTAAAATGAGCAAAAAGTTTTGTTTACTATATCTCCTCTCTAGCACATCTTTCTGGGGTTTTTCCTCTGCCTTTTATTGATTTTGAGCTATTTCAAAACTTTGTAAATTGAAGAATACCGATAGTAATGCAAATGAGTCTTGCCCATAGAAATGCAAATACATTATGTCCTGTGGAACACAATTGATTATTGCCCTGTGGGTAGGCTAGTTTTATATTTATTTTAAGGTTTATTTCATTATCCCTTACTGCTCATCTATTTCTCATTCTTTGAATACTCCTTGAACCTGCTGTTATATCTTACTAATTTCCTCATTAATTAATAATTAAAGCCTCTGATATGGGTTCATTTTATATTTGCTTTATTTATATTTATTGATATTTGAAATTCATGATTTTTACCTTTTCAAAAAAGTATCTTTTTATAGACATTATAAAGTGCTCAAAATGAAACATGTCTATGCAAGGTCCCAAGTAAGCATGCGAACCTCCAAACACAAATCTAGATTCTGTCTCTTAGCTATAAGTTTCTAGAGTGTCTTTTCACTTTGGAGATGTTTTTAATTCAGATATTTTTACATACCATGAAATTCACCTTTTAAACTACACAACTCATTGGGTTTTAGTACATTTACGTTGTGCAACCATCACCACTATCTAATTCCAGATCAATTTTATCACCCCAAAAAGAAACCCCATATGCATTAGCAGTCACTCCCTATGGCCCCCACCCCAGTCCCAGGCAACCACTAATCTACTTTGTCTCTATCTGAACATTTCATTTAAATGGAACCATAATTTGCATCCAACTTCTCTATCACTTAGCATAATGTTTTCAAATTTCATCCATGTTGTAGAATATATCAGTACTGCGTTCCTTTTCATGGCTGAATAACATTCCATTATGTGGATATACCACATTTTGTTTATGCATTCATCTGTTGATGGACACGTGGGTTGTTTTCATTTTTTGGCTATTATGAATGATGGTGTTATGAGCCTTTGAATATAAGTTTTTTGTGGACATATGTTTTCATTTCTCTTGTGTACATACCTAGGAGTGAAATTGCTGGGTCATAATGTAACTCTACGTTTAACTTTTTGAGGAACTGCCAGGCTTTTTTCCAAAGTGGCTGCCCTGCCTGCAACAATAGGAAGTTTCCAATTTCTCCACATCCTCATGGAGGAGGTTTCTTTTTGCAAATAGTGAAAGAAAAACATCTGAGAAAGCAAAGCCCTGAAAAGTAGCTAAGGTAACCCTTGAGTAGTTACCATCATGCACATCTCACAGGCACCTAGGAAAATGCCATCCTGCACCAAAGATGCTGGGCTCCACTGGCTCTTTCTCAAGGGGAGCACTCTTTCCCCTACACTCTGCAGCCCCAACTGTGACAATTTCCAGCTGAATATCAGCATTTGCTTTTCCTCATTGATATTTTTTCTTGGCTCATGGGACGAGGCTGGGTGATTTTATAACTGTACCAAGTCCAATTTAACATATCCACACCTGGAGACTCCTGAGAGCCATTGGGAGCTCTGAGATGTGGCAGAGGTCCTGTCCTTAAAGCCATAATCCTCCTGTGCTGACCCGATTGGCTACCGTTATCCTCATTTTAACTCTTGGGAAACTTATGACTAAATTTTGCTTAAATAACATAGCTCTTTAAGCCAGCACAGAGCTAAAGCCCAGGCTGGGTACTGAGAAAATTGCTCTGAGAGCAAATATGAGTCCTAATAGAATAATAAATTCTCCAACCTATGTCCAGACCTTTCTCCGGGCAGTTTGCCAGTGCCTGTGCCGTGGCTGACAAGGGTAAGTGTGGGAAGTGGAGAGAGAGAAATGTGCTGTAGGCTGGCCAGAACTTGTGTGAGCTCAGAGATTTTAGTTTTTGGCTTCCTCTTCCAAGGCTTATGCAGCGAGTGACATGAGTAACAGGGCATCCCAGGCTCCTCACATCCACCTTGTGGATCTTCCAGCTAAGAATGTGTTTCAGCCAGCCTATCTGGGACGGCAATTGAGTTTGCCGCTGGAAGCCTGGGCTTTGGTGTGGTTTCACACCAGGCCTCTCAGCTGTGCCCTTTAAAGTTTCATCACTCCCAACCAGCTGTTATTTCACTGCCTGTGGTTTTCTGTCTAACAGTCTCTAAGAAGATTAATAGTTCCATGGCTAATGGGATGGTGATTTGAACACAAATTGCAGCCAACTCCAAGCAAACGCCGACAGAATTCTCTTGCAGGCTGAGGGGTCCTTAGGATCTTGGAAAACTGAAACTGGCTTCCTCAGAATGAGAGTTCTATTTCTTTCTGAGTTGATAATAATAAGCATAGCCAGGTCCTCTGTGTAGATCTCCTGAGAACAACAATGACTTCACACTAGTTATGGCAGATCAGTTCCCCTCAAGCCTTTTGAGTCTGTGTCTTTTGAGCTGAAGAAATAAAAGAATTCATTTAGAGCAGTGGTTTTTCTGCATGGAGACCAAAGGACAGCTGTTTGCATATTGGTCTTTTTAGCTACAGATATTCCAAAGTTATTCCGTGATTCTCAAACACACCAGCCCCTTTGCAGGTGGGTCTAATAGGTCCAATAGTCACCACTATTGACTTCCCATCTCTGGGTGATGAATCCTCTGAGGCCAGAGGCTGTCCTCTCTTCCTGAGTTCTGTCCTGACATCCTCTCCACAGGACTCTACTGTCATTCCTGTGGACCTCCTTTCTGTCCTCGGGAACTGCTATTTGGGGTCATCAGTTTCCTCGTTGTGTGTGTCCAGGCGCCTCAATTAACTTATAAAGAAAGGTGATAAAGTAATAAATATTCGTTGGACATCTACCTTTGTGTATTTGATTTCACTTAATCTTCACAAATGAGCATGATAATTCCCATTTTACAGATGACAAACCTGAGACCCCACACAACTTAGGTCATTTGCCCAAAGTCACACAGCTCATGGTCAAGCTTAGATTCAAACCCCAGGTTGGGTGATTCCAAATCTCAGACTTGATCCACCAACCTGTATCTGGGGATAAACACTACAGACATGATCTGTCATGTGTCTTAGACCTCTCACACTATAGTGCAGTATCTTGTTCTGCTAAACACTCAAGGTTTCCGTTACTGATGTGGGCTGTCTGACAGATATATGGACATATCCTTGGACCCTAGAAGCCACGCATAATATATATCAGGTCACATCAGGTCAATATGAGATCAGTACTACAAGATCATAAACAAAGACATATTTTTAAAGCCTAAACTAGCTTGTCATGAACACATCTTTCCATTTCCAACTGGATTCTAACCAAACCATATTAGGTTACATTAAGCCCTACATATATGGGAAAACCCATTTTCCGCTAAACCAATTAACGGGGTCATGTTTCACAATTATTGCTGTAATCAAGCTAATGTGTTATTAAGAAAACTGAAATAATTGGTTATGATCTGGTTACTTTGGTCAATAAATAATTGAACTGAGTGAACATTAAGGAAAATCTAATCCATTACTCTGCACTGAGTCGGTCCACAATATGGAACATGAAGTTATATGTACTGAATTTTAGGGCTAATAGGAGTGTTCTGACATCATTTCCTTCAACTTTGCAAATAAGACTAAACCATGTGCTAACCCTCTCCACTTTCCTTTATGGCTTCCAATATGCTTTACCTTTGATGGCCTTTTTCCTTTCCCGGGGTGCCCCATGCTCCCTCCCAACTTTGCACATGCTAGTCCTTGTTAGCCCAGTTATTTCCTACTCATCCTTTGAATCTACACTCTTTTTTTTTTTTGGCTGCACCACACAGCTTGCAGGATCTCAGTTCCCTGACCAGGGACTGAATCCGGGCCCCGACAGTGAAAGCTCGGAATCCTAGAAACCAGTACACCATGGGGCTTCCCTGGTGGCGCAGTGGTTGAGAGTCCGCCTGCCGATGCAGGGGACACGGGTTCGTGCCCCGGTCCGGGAAGATCCCACATGCCGTGGAGCGGCTGGGCCCGTGAGCCATGGCCGCTGAGCCTGCGTGTCCGGAGCCTGTGCTCCGCAACGGGAGAGGCCACAACAGTGAGAGGCCCGCTTACCGCAAAAACAAACAAGCAAACAAACAAAAAACCCCACCATGGAACTCCCAGATCTTTACTCAATTTTAATTTTCTCAGGGAAACCTTACCTAAAGCCCCATAATGTGTATTCTTAATAGCACCAAAATCTCCCCTTTGTATCAAGCATCCCAGTTATAGTCTGATGTCGAATGTCTTACTAAGGTCTGTCTCCTCTACCAGTGTAATAGCCATAAAGGGTCAGAATCATGGGCTTTGGGCTTTTTTGGAGGGAGGGAGTTTTGTCCTCGTTATATCTCTAACACCCGCCAGAGTACAATCACACAGTAGGTGCTCAATAAATATCTGTAGATTGAATGACTCTATAGAGGCATGAATAAATGAAGGGGAAAGACAAATAACAGTTACTGAGTGCCTGTTGTGTGTGTTCCTCACAACAATTTTGTGAGAAAGTCATCCCACCCATATGTTTTTTCGAAAGAGGAAACAGTGCAAAGGACTGACTTTTTTCTGGCAAAACCTTGAACTCGGACCTATCACTATATAAATCTATAAGAGTATGAATCCACTGCTCTTTCCACCAAAGCCTTCCTTTTATTTTTAAATACTAGTGCATCCTGAATTCCACTTTCACTTTTTAAGGCTGACCTCAGGTTGGTGAGTTGCCTCTCGGGCATGTCCTGGATGCCTAGCTAGTGCCCCTGTGCATCTTCCCTCAGTCACCATCCCATTGTTGAAGAATCTCTGTTACCCGAAGTGCTGCCTTATTTTTCTGTGAATCCCACCTGCTGGCTCTTCTGCTTTTCCTCATCACCTCTCCTAACAGTAACCTGCAAGCAATAGAATGGCATGAGGATTTTGCTAAACCCTACACTCAAACCAGGAGAGAGCAACATGCTTCTTGGTGTAAAATTGAAACAAGGACAGAAAATGTAATGTTTTGAGAGGCCATTAGGAGAAGCATTATAGAAAGAAAGGAAAACCCTAGAGAACATTTCTATGAATGAAGTTTACCTTCTAACCAGGGAATATGTTAATGGAAGTGCTGCTGCTACTTAAGAAACACTAAAAATGCAACCCAGAGACTCCCAGCTGCCCCCAGGGATGGGCAAGCCTCGGGCAGACAGATTACGCACTCCTCTGTGCTCAAACTCCTTCAAGGGAAGCATCTTCCGGGGCTCAACATTAGCTTTGTCTACAGTCAGCAAGAGCCACGAGTTACTTTTATGTAAACTGTGACTTTTAAAAAGTCTACAAAGTAATGAAAAAATTATACAAGTGTGTCGGCTGTCTGCTTGCATCTTTCCTGCTGTCAGGCTATTGAGGCAGAGCTGAATGTCCATCTTTAGTGATCGGATTTCTTCTCCTGTTGCACCAGACAATTTCCAGAGTTCTACGCCTACCTGAAGACCATATAATTATCATGGATATTTTTCCTCTTTCTTTCATGATCTGTTTGTGTCAAAGATTGGTTCCTAAGTAAATTAGATCGCTTAGGAGAGTCCCGAGACATGCTCCATTTGACCAGGGCTGTCGGATTAAGCAAATAAAGATATGGAATACTCAGGTAAATGTTAATTATTTCAAATTGCCCATGCATTGTAGATTGATACAAAAGAAAAATACTGCATGACATATATGATACTAAAAAGATTACTCGTCTCTCTGAAATAGCTGATAAGTATCTAAATTACATACCTCTTTCTTTAATAATATTTCTCTGCTGATTTGGCTTTCCTGACAAGTTACTTATTTTGCAGAATTTGCTTATGAAATTTCTTACAGTTACAGTCTAGTTTCCCATCACATTGTAACATAGTTTATACATCCAACTTATTTTGGTTGGTCACATCCAACTTATTTTGTTCTGTTGTCCGTTGAACATTCATTAATGAGATGCTACGGTCAAATTAGCATTATGAGCCATTTCACTGAACGTGTACTTGCATAAAATTAACAACTCTAAGACTTGCTCTTCAGATTTGATTTTAATTTGCAGCACATAATGCTATCTTTCATGGCATAGCTTCAGGATTACATTCTTCCGTTCTTCAGGATTACATTGAATCTCTTGATCAACAATTTTTTAAATGTTGTCCACTGACAAAAAAGAAAGAGCATGGGGCTTCCCTGGTGGCGCGGTGGTTGAGAGTCCGCCTGCAGATGCAGGGGACACGGGTTCGTGCCCCGGTCTGGGAAGATCCCACATGCTGCGGAGCGGCTGGGCCCGTGAGCCATGGCCGCTGAGCCTGCATGTCCAGAGCCTGTGCTCCCCAACGGGAGAGGCCACAACAGTGAGAGGCCCGCGTACCGCAAAAACAAAAACAAAACAAAAAAGAAAGAGCATGATCATCAAATTTCAATCCCTTCTTCAACACTACACATACTACAAGAGTATTTAGTAACATCCATATAACATAATTGAATTCTTTAAGCGATGAAATCCATTTCAAAAGATAGTCGTGGCAAGTACTGTAATAATTATCCACTTCAAGTCAGATTTTCTTTTTCTGCTCATAAGTAAGTTTGTCCTTTTTTTTTTTTTTTTTTTTTGTGGTACGCGGGCCTCTCACCGCTGCGGCCCCTCCCGTTGCGGAGCACAGGCTCCGGATGCGCAGGCCCAGCGGCCATGGCTCACAGGCCCAGCCGCTCCGCGGCACGTGGGATCCTCCCGGACCGGGGCACGAACCCATGCCCCCCGCATCAGCAGGCGGACTCCCAACCACTGCGCCACCAGGGAAGCCCAAGTTTGTCCTTTTAAGAACAGCCTTGACACTTAAAAGGATAAATTTTTCTGTCATTTTTCTTTAACACACTTGATGAGTTTCTTTAAGCAATGGAGTCTTCAATAACACTGTTTGCTTTTATTTTAATTTGCATTATCCTATTGCTAAAGAGATATTGAAAACTGTGGGTGATAAGAAATTAGTAGACTTCCCTCAATAGATTACTTTAAAAGTCAGTAAGAATTTGGGAAGGGGCTTCCCTTCAGAATAAAAATATGATTTCAATGCTTCAAATAAACTGAGGATTCTCTCAGTTGCATTTGTCAAAGAGAGACAATGGGTTTTTGGAATGTGAGAAGACTGAAAAATATTAAATACCAACAAAATCACAAAAATCCTTTAATTGCTCAATTCCGACAATACAAATGCCAAAGTACGAGAATTTCATGACAATTACCTCAATGCCAATAGAAAGGACATCAAATGCTGCTTGAGCAGCATGACACAGAGTATGGGCAGGTCAGCCAGCACTTCCCATAGAATCATCTATGCTTTGCTTCAACTCTGACTATATATTTTCTGTGCTTTTCTGCAAATATTTGCTAAAATTTGTGTTTGTATTATCTCCCCAAAGGCAGTAAAAATTTTCTAAATTCTAACTCAACTTGAGAGTCTTCACAAAAATTTGGTATTATTTTGAACTCTCATTTAGAAGGGATTTTATTCACAATAGGCTTACAAGCAAGTCTTTTTAGGATAATACATGTATTATCCTATATGCATATATATTATATAATATATATACTATATATATATATATATATATATATATATATATATATATATATATACACACACACACACAGTATTGCACAAAGGAAAATTTTCTGCACTGTGATTACTTGCATCCATGGCTACGCCTTAAAAAAGATCTCTGATAATCTCTATAATTATAAATGGAGCTAGAACATTTTTAATAAATATTACTGTAGGTTTCTTCTTGGCACTTGAAAATTTGCTTGCAATTTTGGAATCTGAAACTACTTCTGGCAGCAGTCTTTTCAAACACTCCTTTGAGCTGAAGGACTAATGATGATATATAGTGTGAAAGGAGCTGCTACAAGGCCATCTCTCACTTGCCTCCCTGTCTTCCTGGGAGGCTGTCACCAGATGGTTCTTCAGTGCCTCCTGGATTCTGACAAGGTCGGAGGCTTTCTGTCTCACTCCCACTTAGGGTAGATCTGCAGGCTGTAAAATGGCTTACCTGCAGCAAGGCATGGGCTTTTCAAGGCCAGGATGTCCCATTATTCATGCTGTAGTATCTATAACCCCTTTTGTTCTGGCGTTGTCCTGTGGAACAAGGAACACAGAAAACTAGCACATTTACTACTCTTGATTTTGCTGTCTATATGAGTAATAAGCTAGTTGACTAAAATAAGAGATCACTGTTTCTTTACTAACCGAATCTGTCAGCCTTGCCTGACACAATTCACATGCTAAGTCTCTTTCCAACACAGAGTGCACATCCGGTCTATAGGAGACACTCAAGCATGTCTTTGGATGCACTGAGAGTGGGGGCTGATTCTAATGCAGCAAGCAGCAGATCTCTTTTTCTCTACCATCAAAGCAGTAAGACAAGATAGCAATCAGCTATGACTACAAGGATGCTGCATAGCAAACAACTTCAAATCTCAGTGGCTTCAAATAATAGTTGATTCTTACACGTGTGGATTGGTTGGAGCAGCAGGCCTGTTCCACGAATCTTTCATTCTCCTTGGACCAGGGGCTAGCCAGGCATGTTCTTCTCATGACAAAGGCAGAGGCACCAAAAGCCATGCCCAACCATGCAAGCATATTCTAAGCCCCTGCCTGAATCAGCTGTTAACATCCCATTGACAGATCAAGCCACATAGTACAGGGATGAGTCAAGGGGCAGGTGAGGTACCCTTTACTCATGGAGATGGAGAGGGAGAAACCATGTTTTAAAGATAAACTCATCTTCCACAACCAAGAACCACTGTGTCTTCCAAGTTCAAGGGACATAAGACAAGCTCTCAGAGTAGCTCTGTTGCCATCTCTCTCTAAAGACAAAGTACCCCTTGCCCCTTATCTTAGGGAAAAGGTGGTGGATGGGACTCAGCCTAGCTCTCTTCAAAGAAATCCTTGCCACAACTCCTCCCTTCATCTCCACCTATCTAGACATTTTTTTATAATCCTCATGAATGTTAGGGGAGTAATTGACTTCTGATTTCCTTCTTGGAGATTCTAGAGGGTGATGATTTGCAACTCACTTTAATGTCTAATATTAGTGCATAAAGGTCTCTACCACATACCTTCCATTTTAACATCCTCTTCTACAACCAAAACCTGGGAATACACACAGCAGTGACCAACTTGGGAACTTGAAAAAGAAATTTTAACTTCAGTGAAACAGGGAGTTTGCCATCTCTCTTCATAATCAATCACCTATTGGTTAGGTTTTTGAAAAAACAGAAAGCTGCCTACTCAGGAAACATGGAAAGAGTCCTACAGAGAATGAATTTCCAGTATCTTTCCCGGTTTTCCCACCAATGAGAAATCATGTCCCCTCTCTCTTCAGACATCATCTATCCAGAGATTAACTTTCATTGTGCAGCAAGTATACAGTTCAACCAATAGACATTTCACTCTATTTTCTACTCAAAACTTTCCTTCTAAATGCTCTTGTACGTGTATTAGAACAAAATTTCCCTCTCCTTTTATCGGTGGCTTTTTCCCACATTAAGTAAAAAAGGGTGAAGCATTGACAGGAGTCAAAGGGAAGAAGAGACAGAAATATTTTAAACAGAAGAAATATCAGTGTCTTCATTAACCATACTTCAGAACATTCAGCAGTTCTAGTGGAATAAGCCACAAACTGTAAAAATTGGGATGCAGCCTAAGCATATCCTTCTACTGCTGACTGATACATTTTGACTGGTATCAAAGATATATTAACTAATTAATAATGGACCCACTAAGATGATAAATTTGATTTAAAAATATTTTGAGAAACTGGATATTTATAGGCATTTAAGAAAAAAAGTAACAATAAGATTGCTAGGTGAATGCCTTACAGGGTTTATCTCTTCAACTGGAAAAAATTATTTGCATCTCTGCTGGACAAGACCTACATGAAGTTAACATGTAACTTCACAGAATCTGAGTCTTTAATTATCAATAGATTTTTTAAGGAACCTCCACACTGTTGTCCATAGTGGCTGTATCAACTTACATTCCCACCAACAGTGCAGGAGGGTTCCCTTTTCTCCACACCCTTTCCAGCATTTATTGTTCCTAGATTTTTTGACAACGGCCATTCTGACCGGCGTGAGGTGATATCTCATTGTACTTTTGATTTGCATTTCTCTAATAATTAGTGATGTTGAGCATCTTTTCATGTGCCTCTTGCCCATCTGTATGTCTTCCTTGGTGAAATGTCTATTTAGGTCTTCCACCTTTTTTTTTTTTTTTTTGCGGTACACGGGCCTCTCACTGTTGTGGCCTCTCCCGTTGCAGAGCACAGGCTCTGGACGTGCAGGCTCAGCGGCCATGGCTCACGGGCCCAGCCGCTCCGCAGCATGTGGGATCTTCCCGGACCGGGGCATGAACCCGTGTCCCCTGCACTGGCAGGCGGACTCTCAACCGCTGCGCCACCAGGGAAGCCCCCATTTTTTAACTGAATTGTTTGTTTTTTTGATATTGAGTTCCATGAGCTGTTTGTATATTTTGGAGATTAATCCTTTGTCTGTTGTTTCATTTGCAAATATTTTCTCCCATTCTGAGGGTTGTCTTTTCATCTTGTTTATGGTTTCCTTTGCTGTGCAAAAGCTTTTAAGTTTAATTAAGTCCCATTTGTTTATTTTTGTTTTTATTTCCTTTACTCTAGGAGGTGGGTCAAAAAAGATCTTGCTGTGGTTTATGTCAAAGTGTGTTTTTCCTACGCTTTCCTCTAAGAGTTTTATAGTGTCTGGTCTTACATTTAGGTCTTTAATCCATTTGGACTTTATTTTTGAGTATGATGTTAGGTAGTGTTCTAATTTCATTCTTTCACATGTAGCTGTCCAGGACACGGGGTGGGAGGGGGAAGCTGAGGCGAAGTGAGAGTGGCATCGACATATATACACTACCCAGTGTAAAACAGTTAGCTAGTGGGAAGCAGCAGCATAGCACAGGGAGATCAGCTCGGTGCTTTGTGACGACTTAGAGGGGTGGGATAGGGAGGGTGGGAGGAAGGCTCAAAAGGGAGGGGACATGAGGACATATGTATGCATACGGCTGATTCACTTTGGTGTACAACAGAAACTAACACAGTATTGTGAAGAAATTATACTCCAATAAAGATCTATTAAAAAAATAATAAAGTGAATACCCATTTCCAAAAAAACAATAGATAGCAGAGCCATAAAATGTATTGCATTTCCACAGACAAATGGTCCTTGTTGGGCTCATTAAACCATACCCCCGTACGTTTTTTAGAAGGTCATTTTGTACTGTCTTGGCCCTATTCAAGTTTTGAATAATTTTTCTTAAAGAGCATATCTGGGCATGTGTACGCATTCGTGGATGAGGTCTGGTGAAATTCTATTTGCATAGGGATTGAGGAACCTCCTGGGAAATCATTTATGCCATTCCCACTGGTGAACTGAGCTATGTCTGGCCAGGTCCGGCAGTGGCGTGTCAAGGGCAGGGCAGTGGGAGCAATCCTCCCTGGGTGCCGGCAATAAAGGGATGCATTGTCTGTAGAGAATTTAACAACAATAATAAAACCAACTAAAAGTTCATCTGCTTTTGATTATCACCTTGCACCAACAATTCTGAACAACATGAGTGATAAAATACTCATCTCCACTGGGGTGGACCACTCCTGCCTCTCTCCTCCTTGGTATGGCACTTATGTCTGGGCACCAATGGGAAGGTGTCATGGAAGTGTACTGGCAGTGGGCTAGAGGAAAGAGAACATATCCCAAGGGAAGATAAGTTAGATTAACTCAGAAACAAACCTTTGCCTCTCACTAATCTGATCTGGCAAGGTATTCTGGGTACACAATTGTCTCCCCAAAATTCATATGCTGATGTCCTATCCCCCAGTATCTCACAGTGTAAACTTATTTGGAAATAAAGTCATTGCAGATGTAATTAGTTAAATTCAGATGAGGTCATAAGGATGAGTCCTAGGCCATTATGTCTGGTGTCCTTATAAAAAGGGGAAATTTGGACACAAAGACACACGCACAGGGAGAACATCATGTGAAGATAAAGGAAGAGATCGAGGGGATGCTTCTAAAGCCAAGGAATGCCAAAAGTTGCCAGAAAAACCCCAGAAACTAGGAGAGAGGCATGGATCACATTGTCTCTCACAGCTCTTAGAAGGAACCAAAACCTTGATCTCAGACTTTAGCTTCCAAAACTATGAGACAATAAATTTCTGTTGTTTAAGCTGCCCAGTTTGTGGTACTTTGTTATAGCAGCCCTTGAAAACTAATTCAGTAGCCCAAGGCTTGTTGTAGCACTTATCACATCCACAATCATTGTCTTAGTACACGATAGCTATCTGCTAAGACCACAGCACTTGGTAAATTTCACTTAAATATATAAAGCTCTTTGTAGCTTATGAAGCCATTTTCCATATAGGAAGTCATTTGATTCTTAGATCATCCTTGTGTGATAAGTTGGCCAAATATTATTCCCATTTCCAGAGGAGAAAACTGAGTTTCAGAAAAATTAAACAATTTGCTCAAGAACACAGAGCTTGTATTTGAAACTAGATTGATCCTAGAACCAATTTCCCATCTACTCCATGGCTCTTGGGAAATGCCTCCTGTTTCCTTAATCTCTCCTGGCATGATGACTGAGTAATTTCCTAGCTCTTCAGGGTCTGGAATAGAATTATGATAACTTGAACATGCTTTCTCTTATCTAGTCAGAAAGCTAATGTATTTATCTCAAGGGCTGGGCAGATCTATGTTAACTGGTCAGTCCATGCATTTGGAATGACTTCTACAGGATTCAGGTACCAGCCGAAATTGAGTTGTCCAGTTCATATGCCCCCATACCTTCCACAGGAGGCTCTAGAGGTACCAACACGAGGTGAGTTTGTATGTACTATTTACAAAAACTATTAGGTTAAAGACGTTAAATAGAGATTACCTTCACTAAAGCACAAATTATCTTTCTTAACCATAGGAAATCAGTCACATGGCTTCTCTTGTTCAATTACTTCTCATTAATCAGGATCTGTCTTAAGGGAGTCAGAGAAGGGATATAGTAGTGTCAGTTGTACTGACTGAACAAACCTTTTGGGGAACAGTTGAGAGTTGGGACTGGGAATTGAAGTCTAACTTGATTTAGATATTCCAGGCGGGAAGAAAAAAATGGACAAATGCAGGTAGATAGTCTGTAAGCTCTAATTAGGATATAACATCATACACTGTTATCTTTGTAACTCTTAGAATTTTATTCAACCATTCATTCTTCAAGTATTTATTGAATACTCATTAGGTGCTAGGCACTATTCTATAAACTGGGACTCAGCAGTGAATAAGGCAAAGTTGCTGCCCTCCTGAGTCATACTGGGATGAGAAAGATGGAAAATACACCAAGAGGTAAGTACAGTTGTCCCTCAGTATCCACAGGGAATTAGTTCTAGCACACCCCGCAGATACCAAAATCTGTGGATGCTCAAGTCCCTTATATAAAATGGCAATATATTTGTATATAATCTATGCACATCTCTTGTATACTTAAAATCATCTCTGGATTACTTGTAATACCTAATACAATGTAGTTGCATGTCAACAGTTGTAAACACAATGTAAATGCTATGTAAATATTTGCCAGTGCATGGCAAATTCAAGTTTTGCTTTTTGGAATTTTTTTATAACTCAAAGAAAAGTATTTTCAATCCACAGTCGGTTGAATCCATGGATGCAGAACTCGCAGATATGGAGGGCTGTGTGTACCTACATACCAGATAGGAATAAGGGCTATAAAGAAAAGTAAAGCCAGGTAAGGAGACGATCTCTGTGAAATGTTGTATTTGCATAGTAGTCTGAACAAAGTGAAACACGGAGACATGTAAATATCTGAGAGAAGAGCTTTTGAAGCAGAGAAAACAGGAAGCGCAAAGGCACTAAAGCAGAAGCATAGTTGACATAGGAAGGAGGCCAAGATGGAAATGCTCAATACATAATTATTGATTGAGTGATCGGGTCAAGTGTAAGGGACTCAGAAAGGACTAGCATATTTCAAGTACAAGAATTACATTTTGTAATAAAGGGGAAAAGATTATCCATAGCATATGTTTTCTTTAGCTTTAGTTTTGACTCTTTTTTAGCTTTGTATGTCTTTTAGGAAATCATAATGCCTTGGGAAAAAACACAAAAACTTTCATTAGTTGAGTTCTGTACCAGTGTGCGACCCTACACTAAGGGCCTTACAAACATGATCTCACTAAACTTTTACAACAACACTTAAAGGTAGGTATTGTTATTCCCATTAGATGAGGAAACTGAGGCTACCAAAGTTTAAATGACTTTCTAACTTTGTAAAACTAGAAAAGGAGCATGAGGATTCAGTGAGACCTGTCTGATTGCAAAGCATTTGGCTCTTAAACACAAAACTTACAGGTCAAGTTTTTACTTAGAGGTTCAGTTTTATCTGAAGCGAATTTTTAAATATGCAGCTTCCTATATTATTCCCAAGTTACATAATATTGGAGATGGAATATATTACTTTTCTGGTTCATACGAAATATACTTTGTTGAATGGGTTTTCTCTCACACGCTTGCTCCTTATTAATGTTTTAATTCCACTTCCTCTGAGTGTGTTTGTTCACGTGTTTTTTAAACTTGTATTGCCTACTTACTGTGGGCTGGATGCTCTGCTGGGGCCACAAATGAAAATAAGGTGGCCCTGCCCACGATAAGGCTGTACCCTCACCTAACGGCAAAAGGGAAACATTGTGGGTTTGGGGAAGATCTCCAAGGACCCTACCAGCAAGAGAGAAATGATACTGTCAAATTAAGCAATTCAAGGGGAGATTAATAAAGTACCTATGGAGGTCCTTTATTATTATTTAGGTGTAGGCAGGATATAGGGACATCGCAAGGGGTAGTGCAGGACTCTGGTGTACTAGCGAAGAATAATCTTCTTAATAGCAAGTACAGGAGTTTCTCATTTCTGCTAGGATGTTCGAACTGGGTTTGCATAAGCTTTTCTATTTTGAAAATATTCACTGCCAAATCTAGTGTGTGAATGTCCCTAAGATTCCATTTTTGGTAAATGAAAATGTGTCTCATTTTTCCCTTGCTCCCTCTTCTATGAACATCAAAAACCTCTTGTTAACAGTAGCCTTCAGTGATTTCAGTTACCTTTACTGGAAAATTCTTCAATGCTTTTTATACTATTTGCAGCTTTCCCAAAGGCTCCACTTTTATGCCAACTATTCTCTTCTTAAAATGATCAAATCATCTATTGCTTGCAGTGAACATCTCTCTTCCATTTTATCAATAGAAACTGCATGAATCTTCAACTCAATTCAACTTCAATGTGTCTCCATTTCAGAGACATGCAGAAAATATTGCTTTCAGGGGTGTAAAATTTATCTCTTGCTGCATAACAAATTACCCTCAAAACTTAGAGATTCTTAATGATTATTATCTCACTGTTCCTATGAGTTAGGAATTCAAGAAATATTTAGTTGAATAGTTCTGGCTCTGAATCTCTTATGATGCTATAGTTAACATGTCAGCTCAGGCTGCAATAATCTGAAGGTTTGACTGGAGCTGGAGGATCTGCATCCAAGATGACTCACTCACATGGCTGTTGACAGGAAGCCTCAATTCTTTGCAGTGGAGGCCTCTCTGTGGGCTGCTTGATATGCCCTTATGTCATCATGCTGTCTTCCTTCAGGTGAATAACCCGAGAGAGAAAGGCTGAAGTTCTAGTGCCTTTTCCGAAGTTCTATACTGTCACATAATTATATGCTAGTCACTAAGTTCTCACACTCATGAAGAGGAGACTTAAACTCCACTTCTTGAAGGGAGAAGTGTCATAGAATTTGCAGACACAGTTTAAAGCCATCGTCATATGTGCATGGGTTCACTATTCATGCACCATTAAATCAAAAGATTTACTGTCTTATAAGTCAGCCCATTATATTGTCCTATCTCTTAATTTCAGCTGATTGCACTGGCCTTGGGCCAGTCTCCTCACCACCAGCCTAGGTGGTCTTTGGTCATTACTAGAGGAATATGATTCATACTGAGAAAGTACATAAAAGCAACCGAATAAAAATAGAGTCATAGAGAGAGCTTCAAGATGGCGGAAGAGTAAGACGTGGAGATCACCTTCCTCTCCACAAATACATCAGAAATACATCTACATGTGGAACAACTCCTACAGAACACCTATTGAACGCTGGCAGAAGACCTCAGACCTCCCAAAAGGCAAGAAACCACCCCACATACCTGGGTAGGGCAAAAGAAAAAACAAAGACAAAAGGATAGGGACGGGACCTGCCCCAATGGGAGGGAGTCATGAAGAAGGAAAGGTTTCCACACACTAGGAAGCCCCTTCGCGGGCAGAGACTGTGGATGGCAGAGGGGGGAGATTCGGAGTCACGGAGGAGAGCACAGCAACACGGGTGCGGAGGGCAAAGCGGAGAGATTCCCGCACAGAGGATCAGGGCAGACCGGCACTCACCAGCCCGAGAGGCTTCTCTGCTCAACCGCCGGGGTGGGCGGGGCTGGGAGCTGAGGCTCGGGCTTCGGTCGGATCCCAGGGAGAGGGCTGGGGTTGGCGGCGTGAACACAGCCTGCAGGGGTTAGTGCGCCACGGCTAGCCGGGAGGGAGTCCGGGGAAAAGTCTGGAGCTGCCGAAGAGGCAAGAGACTTTTTCTTGCTTCTTTGTTTCCTGGTGCATGAGGAGAGGGGATTAAAAGCGCTGCTTAAAGGAGCTCTAGAGACGGGAGCGAGCCAAGGCTATCAGCACGGACCCCAGAGACGGGCATGAGACGATAAGGCTGCTGCTGCCACCACCAAGAAGTCTGTGTGCGAGCACAGGTCAATATCCACACCGCCCGTCCCGGGAGCCTGTGCAGCCCGCCACTGCCAGGGTCCCAGGATCCAGGCACAACTTCCCTGGGAGAACGCATGGCGCGCCTCAGGTGCAATGTCACACTGACCTCTGCCACTGCAGGCTCGCCCTGCATCCGCACCCCTCCCTCACCCCAGCCTGAGTGAGCCAGACCCCCGAATCAGTGGCTCCTTTAACCCTGTCCTGTCTGAGTGAAGAACAGATGCCCTCAGGCGACCTACACGAAGAGGCGGGGCCGTACCCAAAGCTGAACCCCGGGAGCTGTGCGAGCAAAGAAGAGAAAGGGAAATTTCTCCCAGCAGCCTCAGAAGCAGCGGATTAAATCTCCACAACCAATTTGATGTACCCTGCATCTGTGGAATACCTGAATAGACAACGAATCATGCCAAACTAAGGAGGTGGACTTTGAGAACGACATATTTTTCCCCCCTTTTTCTCTCTTTGTGGGTGTGTATGTGTATGCTTCTTTGTGTGATTTTGTCTGTATAGTTTTGCTTTTACCATTTGTCCTAGGGTTCTCTCCATTTTTTTTTGTTTTTTAATTACTTAAAATTTTTTTCTTCTTAATGATTTTTTTTATTTTAATAACTTTATTTTATTTTATTTTATTTTACCTTCTTCTTTGTTTCTTTCTTTTTCTCCTCCCTTTTATTCTGAGCCGTGTGGAGGACAGGCTCCTGGTGCTCCAGCCAGGCATCAGGGCTGGGCCACTGAGCTGGGACTGCCAAGTTCAGGACACTGGATCACAAGAAACCTCCCAGCTCCATGTAATAACAAATAGCGAAAATCTCCTAGAGTGTTCCATCTCAACACCAAGACCCAGCTCCACTCAACAACCAGCAAGCTACAGTGTGGGACACCCTACGCCAAACAACTAGCAAGACAGGAACACAACCCCATCCATTAGCACAGAGGCTGCCTAAAATCATAATAAGGCCACAGACTCCCCAAAACACATCACCAGACGTGGACCTGCCCAACAGAAAGACAAGATCCAGCCTCCTTCACCAGAGCACAGGCACTAGTCCCCTCCACCAGGAAGCCTACACAACCCACTGAACCAACATTAGCCACTGGGGGCAGACACAAAAAACAATGGGAATCATGAATCCGCAGCCTGCGAGACCCCAAACACAGTAAGTTAAGCAAAATAAGAAGACAGAGAAACACATGGCAGATGAATGAGCAAGGCAAAAACCCACCAGACCAAACAAATGAAGAGGAAATAGGCAGTCTACCTGAAAAAGAATTCAGAATAATGATAGTAAAGATGATCCAAAATCTTGGAAATAGAATGGAGAAAATACAAGAAACATTTAACAAGGACCTAGAAGAACTAAAGAGCAAACAAACAGTGATGAACAACACAATAAATGAAATTAAAAATTCTCTAGAAAAGATCAAAAGGAGAAAAACTGAGGCAGGAGAACGCATAAGTGACCTGGAAGATAAAATAGTAGAAAGAACTACTTGCAGAGCAGAATAAAGAAAAAAGAATGAAAAGAATTGAGGATAGTCTCAGAGACCTCAGGGACAATATTAAATGCACCAACATTCGAATTATAGGGGTCCCAGAAGAAAAAGAGAAAAAGAAAGGGCCTGAGAAAATATTTGAAGAGATTATAGTTGAAAACTTCCCTAATATGGGAAAGGAAATAGTCAAGTCCAGGAAGCACAGAGAGTCACATACAGGAAAAATCCAAGGAGAAACACACCAAGACAAATATTAATCAAACTATCAAAAATTAAATACAAAGAAAAAATATTAAAAGCAGCAAGGGAAAAACAACAAATAACACATAAGGGAATCTGCATAAGGTTAACAGCTGATCTTTCAGCAGAAACTCTGCAAGCCAGAAGGGACTGGCAGGACATATTTAAAGTGATGAAGGAGAAAAACCTACAACCAAGATTACTCTACCCAGCAAGGATCTCATTCAGATTTGACGGAGAAATTGAAATCTCTATAGACAAGCAAAAGCTAAGAGAATTCAGCACCACCAAACCAGCTTTACAACAAATGCTAAAGGAACTTCTCTAGGCAGGAAACACAAAAGAAGGAAAAGACCTACAGTAACAAAACCAAAACAATTAAGAAAATGGGAAGAGGAACATACATATTGATAATTACCTTAAATGTAAATGGATTAAATGCCCCAACCAAAAGACATAGATTGGCTGAATGGATACAAAAACAAGACCCGTATTAAGCTGTCTACAAGAGACCCACTTGAGACCTAGAGACACATACAGACTGAAAGTGAGGGGATGGAAAAAGATATTCCATGCAAATGGAAATTAAAAGAAAGCTGGAGTAGCAATTCTCATATCAGACGAAATAGACTGTAAAACAAAGACTATTACAAGAGACAAGGAAGGACACTACATAATGATCAAGGGATCGATCCAAGAAGAAGATATAACAATTGTAAATATTTATGCACCCAACATAGGAGCACCTCGATACATAAGGCAAATGCTAACAGCCACAGAAAGGGAAATCGGCAGTACTACAATCATAGTAGGGGACTTTAACACCCCACTTTCACCATTGGACAGATCATCCAAAATGATAATAAGGAAACACAAGCTTTAAATGACACATTAAACAAAATGGACTTAATTGATATTTATAGGACATTTCATCCAAAAACAACAGAATACACCTTCTTCTCAAGTGCTCATGGAACATTCTCCAGGATAGATCATATCTTGGGTCACAAATCAAGCCTTGGTAAATTTAAGAAAATTGAAATTGTATCGAGTATCTTTTCCGAGCACAACGGTATGAAAGTAGATATCAATTACAGGAAAAAATCTGTAAGAAATACAAACACATGGAGGCTAAATTCACACTACTTAATAACCAAGAGATCACTCAAGAAATCAAAGAGGAAATAAAAAAACACCCAGAAACAAATGACAATTAAAACATGATGACCCAAAGCCTATGGATGCAGCAAAAGCAGTTCCAAGAGGGAAGATTATAGCAATACAATCCTACCTTAAGAAACAAGAGACATCTCAAAGAAACAACCTAACCTTACACCTAAAGCAATTAGAGAAAGAAGAAAAAAAAAAAACCAACGTTAGCAGAAGGAAAGAAATCTTTAAGATCAGGTCAGAAATAAATGAAAAAGAAATGAAGGAAAAAATAGCAGAGATCAATAAAAGTAAAAGCTGGTTCTTTGAGAAGATAAACAAAATTGATAAACCATTATCCAGACTTAGCAAGAAAGAAAGGGAGAATTCTCAAATCAATAGAATTAGAAATGAAAAAGAAGAAATAACAACTGACACTGCAGATGTACAAAAGATCATGAGAGATTACTACAAGCAACTCTATGCCAATAAAATGGACAACCTGGAAGAAATGGACAAATTTTGATACCAAAACCAGACTAAGATGTCACAAAGAAAGAAAACTACAGGCCAATATCACTGATGAACATAGATGCAAAAATCCTCAACAAAATACTAGCAAACAGAATTCAACAGCACATTAAAAGGATCATACACTATGATCAAGTGGCATTTATCCCAGGAATGCAAGGATTCTTCAATATATGCAAATCAATCAATGTGATACACCATATTAACAAATTGAAGGAGAAAAACCATACGATCATCTCAATAGATGCAGAGAAAGCTTTTGACAGAATTCAACACGCATTTATGATAAAAGCCCTCCAGAAAGTAGGCATAGAGGGAACTTTCCTCAACATAATAAAGGCCATGTATAACAAACCCACAGCCAACATCGTCCTCAATGGTGAAAAACTGAAACCATTTCCACTAAGATCAGTAACAAGACAAGGTTGCCCACTCTCACCACTATTATTCAACATAGTTTTGGAAGTTTTAGCCACAGCAATTAGAGAAAAAATGAAATAAAAGGAATCAAAATCAGAAAAGAATTAAAGCTGTCACTGTTTGCAGATGACATGATAATATACATAGAGAATCCTAAAGATGCTACCAGAAAACTACTAAAGATGCTATCAGAAAGCCCAAGGTCTCCTCCTTGACATTTTGATTTAGTGAACTTAGATTGTTTCCATGACTTAAAGTTATTGTAAGGATGTCTATTACCTAAGACTGACTGAAAAAGTCCAGGTACCTGAAAAGTTTTCATCCAGAGGCATTATAGAAGATTCTTCCACAAAATACACTTTCAAGGTAAAGAAGAAGGGCTTCCCTGGTGGCGCAGTGGTTGAGGGTCTGCCTGCCAATGCAGGTGACATGGGCTCGTGCCCCGGTCTGGGAGGATCCCTCATGCTGCGGAGCAGCTGGGCCCGTGAGCCATGGCCACTGAGCCTGCTCGTCTGGAGCCTGTGCTCCACGGCAGGAGAGGCACAGCAGTGAGAGGCCCGCGTACCGCAAAAAAAAAAAAAAAAAAAAAGTTGAAGAAGAAAAATATAAAACTTTTTTCATTACATGCTTGTTTAGCATTTCATTTATATATACAATGAGATAAGTGACTTTCCCCAACAAAACTGGACCATCTCCATGTGACTGGAGATGCCAGTTTTCATATTGTCAAGCCAGAGTAGAGAACATCCAAAAGACTAAACTCCTAGAATTGGAGATGTTCATTATGATGTCTGTAGTTGGGGCTATCAGAGTTGGGCAAGGTTAAGCATGAATAGATGATCACGAACGTAGAATGATTCTGGGGTTTTAAAAAGTTCCTACCAACTCACTAATGTCTTCATTTCTGCAGTTAGACATTTACTTCTTCCATTTATGAGCTTATTTTCTTTTAAATGTGAACTACTGTGGGTACTTCCTCCTGTCATGCTTTCTTATCTTTTATCTTAACTGATTATGAGAATGAACACATTAAATAAGTCTCATCTGCCCTACATAACTCAATGTAAATGAGTTTGTTAGATCTATTATGGAAAGGAGATTTTTAAAGGGAGAATGAAAATGAGGATGCCAGGCTGAGAGAAAAGGAAAGGAGATAAGAGATCCCTTAAGGGAAAAAAAGAAAAGAAGGCCAATAGACAGAATATAAACTTTATTTGCTGAACAATATCATCTGGACCTGAGAATGGGATCCAGTGAGGGTTACTATGATCCATCTCATGGGACACTAGACAATCACTCATATGTGCACCATTTAAATAAAACCAGGGCTACTGATGCCATTAATGCCTTCCACAGTATTTGATGTCAATGCAACTCTAGGATCTTTCCCAATAAAATGCCTTGTGGAAGGACTTGCTGGGTGGATAGAAACTCCTCTGAGAAGTTTGAAAGGAAAATAATTGTAAGCTGAGCATGTAAATGGAAGGAATCAAGATGTCTGTCTCCAAAATGACAGTAGACATGATGACATGAGGCACTGTCTCTTCTCATGGATCAAAAGCTGGAAAAGATCTCTCAGTATTTAGCATCCAAACGCAAGCCCCCCTTCCTTTTGACACTTACCCCAATCCATGATAGCTGTCAAAGGAGTCAAGTGGCTCTTAAAGAACCCCCTAAAAGGCTAGTGGTATTGATTCTCAGCCCAGAGATGAGATAGATTAGGCTTCTCGGTGAGTATGTGGAAATCCTCATTTATTGCCTCTCAGGACAATGGATGGATCCCATAAAACACAGTTTGAGAGACCTACATTGGACACCAAAAAGCTTACATTCTTCCATTGTTATTTCCTAGAAATCAGAGTCATTAATCAATGAAAAAGAATGACTATAGAGTGCCTGGAAACGAATCACCAATATTATCTAATGCCATATTCTGTAGTTCTCTTGTTTGTCATCCCCTTGGCAATAATTTCAGTCTCTAACATAGCACTTGCTGTGGCTCCAGTGGAAGGCTCATGTCATCTCACTGAAGCTTGTTGTCCATTGATTAGGGCCCCAGAACCAACTGTTTCAGCCTTTTTGGCTCAAGATTCTGGCACTGTTCCCTAAGTATAAGAACCAAGCCAATTTGGCACAGAGATGAACCAAGTTCTAAAAGGAATACATGCTTGAAACTGGAGTGGGCTTACCCTGAGTGTATCGTTGGTTTCACCAACATTAAAATACAATACTTCTTTCACTTCAATGCTCAAGGTTGAGGGTGTGCTCCACATTTCCATATAAACTATGTCTCAGATACCAGCTGTGTATGTTTGTGATGTAGGTGATGACAGTCCCTTACCCACACTCATTCACCTCAATTTGCACTTGGGCATCTGTTACACGTTTGGTCTATTCCTTTTATTATTGTTATTATTGCTCCATGTCAAAAAGAGTATGCAGACTGAATATTGACTTGCCAGTGATAATAGCTAAAAGGTGCAGCTTCACACTCTTCACACTAAGAACGTTGTTTAGCACAAAACTCAGGGTTGGAGAATAGTTTAGGAGTTCATTGAGCCAAGACGTGAGGCAAGGCCATCCTTAAGCTGCCTTATAAAGAAAGGGGTAATTTTGTCTAGGATAGTTAAATTATCCTTCCTTGAGCAAATCGGTCTAGCCAAGAGATAATTAAGCTACAAGGAAGTTGCTCTCAGACAGGAAAGCAATGTCTGTAAGAGAGAATTTTCTAAAGTTATTAAGAGGTATAAAGAGATCCACTAAATATAGAATTGGAAGATCTAGTGGAATGCTGACATGAAATTTGGGGTGAGGTTGAAATGATTAAACCACAGAATCATAAAATGTTACGGTAGAAGAAACCCTGGATGTGATGGAGTTCAACGCCTCATTTTGCAGATAAATAAATGGAGACCCACAGAGGTGAAGTGGTTGACCTAAGGTCAAACTGTGAAATAGTGGCTGAGCTGCAACCAGAATCCATTCCTCTCCCCAAAACATCTTTACACAATAGCTGCTTCACATAGAGAGTTCAAGTTCAGTTGAGATCAAAACATATATTTTAGCTTTTTTTTATTGGTCAAGGTCCAATTAGAAATGCAGAAACCATGCTAGTTGTTTGAAAGAGTGGACTTGATACAAAAACTGGGTTATGAAATTATTGGAAGAGTGAAAGAACAAAAAGAGGTTGCTGGGGTAACCAAATACTAGAAATTTCAGGAAGCAGTTACCACCCGTAGGATTGAGAGAAGAAAAGAGAGGAGATGGGACATTCAAAACTGAGGAGATTGGAAGAGGGAACCCTCTGTCTCCCCATCTCAGGATTACAGAGCAGAGTATAAATGTCTGGGCATGTATCGATCTACTAAGTGCTTTATTCTGGAAATGCAAAAATGAATAAGAAAGAGAAGATTTCACAGGTACTTTGGGAACCCAAAGGAGGATCTTCTCAGAATCAATGTTAAGACCTGATTTAGAACAATGACTTACAGGCCCACCAACCCAACGAAGATCCCAAACCTTGGACACGACCTCAACACCGATGAACAGGTAGTCCAACCCTTGAAAATGCCACTGCTATGTGGGATAAAAAGAAAATAAATGACGTGATTCCTGCTCATAGGACTTATGCTCTGATTAGAGGGCATGTGCTGCTTTTTCTTACCCGTGCAATGACACCATTACTCAGGGGGGTTTAGCCATGCAATGCAGGCCAGAGGAAATGAAACAGAGTACTTAAATGGAGGCAGCCAGCTGCCTGCAGAGACTGGCCTGCTTTCTAGGAGATCTTGTGTACATGTCTGAGATGAGCTGGGGCAGGCAAGTGGCATGGGGCCTAGTCTTCATGGTGAGCATCCCAGGATGCTAGCAATCAGAGACCATGGTGCTAGGTTCTGGGGACTTGTAGCTTGACTCTGGCTGGGTGAGTAGGGTCCATCAAGCAGATTGGAAATTCCTCTGAAAGTCCTTTAATCTAGTCTAATTTAAATCCCTTTCTTAAGGCATTCTGTGCTTTTCTATTGCTATTGTACTGTCAGAACTATAATTAATTAATTATAAGTAATTTCTTGCACATTTTCTTCAACACACTCTAAAATTCTTGGGTCAAGTACCATAATCTTTCTAGTTTCTGTATGCATGGCACTTAACACACTGTCTAGCACATAGTAAGAACTCAACAAATGCAGAAATTTTTCTTATAGCATGGGATTTCCTACCCTGATTTGTTTTAATGGAATTCATTAATTAAGAAATATGATTTGAATAGACAATCTGAGTAGGCCTATACAGGCCAATTGTGATTTGCCTTATTGCACTTCATAGATTGTAGGGGTTTGTTTGTTTTTTTACCAAATTGAAAGCTTGTGGCAACCTATCACCACCACCTTTCCAACAGCATTTGCTTGCTTCATGTCTCTGTATCACTGTTGGGTAATTCTCACAATATTTCAAAATTTTCATTGTTATTATATTTGTTATGATGATCTGCGGTCAGTGATCTTTGATGTTATTACTACAACTCACTGAAGACTCAAATGATGGTTAGCATTTTTAGCAATAAAGTTTTTTAAATTCAGATATGTGTATTTTTTTTTAGACATAATTCTATTGCACACTTAATAGACTATAGTGTAAACTTTTATATGCACTGGGAAACCAAACAATTTGTTTGACTCCCTTTATTGTGATATTCACTTTATTGCAGTTGTCTAGAACAGAACTGCCAGTATCTCTGCAGTATGCCTATATCTATTAAGAAATTGAATCAATAATTAATAATCATCCAAAACAGAAAGCACCAGATCTAGATAGGTTCACTGGTGAATTGTACCAAACATTTAATGAAGAAATTATACCAACTCTCTACAATCTCTTTCAGAGGACAGAGGCAGAGAGAATACATCCTAACTCATTCTATGAGGCCAGTATTACCTTAATACCAAAACCAAACAAACATATTACAAATAAAATAAAACTATATACCAATATCTCTCATGAATATAGATAGAAAAATCCTCAACAAAATATTAGCAAAATGAATCCAACAATGTATAAAGTGAATTACACACCATGGGCAAGTGGGATTTATTCCAGGTATGCAAGGCCACTTCAACATTCAAAAATAAATTAATATAATATATCACATCAATAGGCTAAAAAAGAAAAATCACATGATTATAGCAATAGATACAAAAAAATCATTTGACAAAATCCAACACCCATTCACTATAAAAACTCTCAGTAACCTAGGAATAGAAGGGAATTTCCTAAACTTAGTAACAAATATCTATAAGCAATCTACATCTAACATCATACTTAATGGTAAGAAGCTTGAAGTTTTCCCACTAAAATCAGGAAGAACACAAGGGTGTCCCCTCTCACCACTCCTTTCCAAACTCATACTAGAAGTTCTGGCTAATGCAATAAGACAAGAACAAGAAATAAAAGGTGTACAGATTTGGAAAAAAGATATGAACTTGTCTTTGCTCCGCAGATGACACGATTGTCTACATAGAAAATCCAAAAGAATTGGCAAAACCTTCTGAAATTCATAAACAATATAGCAAGCTTGCAGGATACAAAGTTAATATACAAAAGTTGATCACTTTCCTAAATACCAGCAATGAACAAGTGGAATTTAAAATTTTTAAAAATATAATACTATTTTCATTAGCAACCAAAAAACAAAATATGATTTGAAATACATGGACTCCAAGCAACTAAATGCAGTTGCTCAGTTTGGGCACAGCGCAAAGGCATCCAGGAGTGGAGGGTAAGGACAGCTGAAATCCAGTTTATGCTCCATGTGCCAAGCTGTGTGTCCTTGTACAAGGTAATTTTAACCAGAGGAAGGGACACTTTTGTTTTAGCTCAGAGACATGATCAGCTTACTATGTCATCCATCCTATAGCTGTGCCTGCCAAGAGGTGGTACTTTTTCTAATTCACACATAGACACTGTATCGTGTCTATTTTTATAAAGCTATTTTGCATGTAAACCAAGACCCCTAGCTTAGCTGTCTTTCGAGCATCATAGAGTACACAGCTTCTTGGTTTGAGGGTCTGATGCTCAACTGTCATCATGCTCTTCTGCTTAACTCTGGTGGTTGTGGATTGAGCTATAAGCAGAAATGGCCCACGAAGTCAAGTTTGAAAGAAGTAACAGAGATAGAAGTATCTGAGTGTACAAAATAAAGAACAGGGAAGGAAGATTTAAGCTTGACTTTGTCAGTTTTGAGCAACTATTTTTAGCAGTCATCTGTTTATTCAACAAATATTTACTGCTACAAGCTTTCTAAGGACCAGGAGATATACTAGCACTGGGAGTATAGTATGAACAAGACTGTGTTCAGAGAGCTTACATTTTTGTGTGTATTTCAGCAGCCAGGAGATGGGGTGAGGAGAGGGTTGGGGCAGGGGAAGACAGGAAATTAAAAGGTAATTTTAGACATGGCAAGTGCTAAGATAAAAATATAAAAGAGTTATTTAAGAGAAAGTAATGCTGACAGGGGAGGCTAGTCAGGGAAGTTCTCTCTGAACAGGTAGCATTTGAATAAGTCCTGGCTGGAAAAAAGGAACAAGCATTTTAAAAAGGCAAAGGGAAAATAAGTGCAAAGGCCTTGAGGCAGGAATGAGTTTAGCGAGTTCAGATAACAGAAAGAAAGCCAAAATTGCTGGAATGTAGTCAGAAGGCAGAAGGGTATTACAGTACATTAGATTGTATTTAGAAAATATTGATTTCCCCTACCCCATCTCCATGGGAGGTGTATATTTTGCTGTCACGTGATTTACATCTTGGTCATATGACTTTTTTTTTTTTTTTGCGGTACGCGGGCCTCTCACTATTGTGGCCTCTCCCGTTGCTGAGCACAGGCTCCGGATGCGCAGGCTCAGCGGCCATGGCTCACGGGCCCAGCCGCTCCGCAGCACGTGGGATCCTCCCGGACCGGGGCACGAACCCGTGTCCTCTGCATCGGCAGGCGGACTGTCAACCACTGTGCCACCAGGGAAGCCCTATGACTTGCTTTTGACCAATGGTATTTAGCTGACATGACAGAACCAAAGATTTGAAATTTTCTCATGCAGTTGTTCTTGTCCTTTTATACTCGAGCATTTCACCATGCTTAGGATGGCTGCTGGTCTAAGGAGGATGTGAGACATTGAGTAGATCTAGACACAATCTACAACTTGGAGCTAAGTTCACCCAAGCCCAGCCTAGATCAGCAAGCTCCAGCCAACCTACAGGTGTTGAATGAATGCTTATTATTGTATGTCACTGAAATGTGGTTGATATTATACAGCAGTAACTAACACACTAGTACAAAATAAAATTAGAAAGATACTCAGAGGCCTTGAAAGTCACAGTAAGGAGTTCTTATTTTTGAGAATTTGAGGGTTTTTTAACACAATTTTGGGGCTCTAAAGCAAAATTGATTGTGTTTGTTAAATGAATGAGTTCTGTGTAGCAGAGGGATGTTGACATTAGCTCCCAGAGGTAGAAAGCTATGTGGGGGCAACTATGGAAGTGGCAGCCACCATGATCTTGATAAATTACACCTCAATTCAATCAACAGTGCAGAAAACTAGTTCAATTCCAGGCAGATGTTGAAATGTAAGGAGAACCAAACTGCTCAAGCAGGACAGATGACACTGTTTTTAGAAGCAAAGCATGGAATAGGTGGAGAGCCAAACAGAGCAAGCATTGTGTCCAGGAAAACAATGAAGTGAAACCCAATACCTGGGAGATGCCTGGAGAGAATAAGGCAGGACATAGGTCCCAGGCAGATGATCTAGCAACGTCATGCAGGTGGGGACAGAGAAATCCCATGTTCCCAGCTAGGCTTCTGGTCGCAGACGGGACCAGACTGGCAGGCTGAACCACACAGAGGTTCAGCATTTGGAAGGGTTAATTCTAAGATTTCTACAGAAGTCCTCAGTTACTTCAGCCATCTTGCCAGGAGCTATAAGAGAAGAGTAACTAACTGCACCAAGGGGTGCTTGCAGCATCTTGTTCTGGCGGCAACTCTCTGCCAGCAGCTAGCCTTTACAGCTTTGGGCATTTTTCTTTTCCTTATTTCCAAATATCTTTCAACCCTTTGTCTGCTAAGAGCATCTTGTTTTCTTTGGTGAACTACCTATCTCTTTCCATTGCACACACTCTCAGTTCACCCCAGTTCCAGTGTTAAGAACAAGAATTAGGTACAGCCAATCACAGCCAGAGAAGTTGCTTCAGAGATGAGCACATGACCTACTCTGGATCAACGCATACTCCCTGGAACTTTACCTGGAACGGTGAGGGATGAAACATTCTCTCTGCTGAGGTTGTAACTTGGAGCTGTTGCAAAGCAAATTTGTTACCACTTAGGAAGAAGATACCCAGGAATAAGGTCAACAGAGAACAGAAAGATAAAACAAGATATTTTGGCAATATCATGCGAACACCTGAATCCAGCTGCTCCTAAAGATGATGTTATACCAGGGTTTTCCAGTTACAAAAGCCAACACATTTCCTTCTCTGCCTCATGTCTGTTTAAGGTTTTCTGTCATTTACTGCCAAAAGAGTCAGGGAAGTCACTTCAGCTCTCTGAAACCCTCTCTACCTCATCTGTAAACTGATGGCTCCTAAGACTTACTTCAACTTAAAGCAGTCTTCAGACTTTGACAGTGAGGCAGGACAAAACAATTAACACAGCTTGTCCACAGCCTCCGCATCTACCAGAACTCCAAAGACAGTCCTGAAAACACCAGCACATATTCTATTTCCCCTCCTTTCATTCTCCTTTGAAAGAGGAAGGATTCCTTCTTGCTAGAGAAAGGCTTAGTTAACCTATATGATAAGTAAATGGAGAAAGTAGAAGAGGAAAGTGGGAATGAAAGCAGGGCTGGCCTGGAAATTGAGAGAGTTTCTGTGAAAGACTGTGGGGACACTTACACAAGAATCTGTGCAGAGTGTGGTGGACATAAACAGAAGTCAGAGGCTTCCTACGCGGGTTGCCATGGATCCGCATTTGGCTTTCGAAAAGTGCAAGTCAAGGGTTTGGCTGATTGCCACAAGACTGTGCTTCTTTGACCATTAGTGCTCTCTAAGGCTGAGCCCTAGGGGCGTGAGTTCTGAAGTGTCCCTGTGGACCACCACTCTCCCTTGGAGTCTGTGACCACTACCTCCTCCAGGAGTGTCGCGATGGATCCTGAGCAGTGCTGCAGATGGCACCAGGGAGAAAAGGAAGTCACTCTTACCTAAGCAGCTGCGTCTGTGGAATGCCAGTGAATGAACTGTCAGGAGATTATTCTTAGGTTTCCCAGCTGTCATATGGGCTAAAAAAATCAATTGATGGATGAGTGGTTTAGCCAGCTCTGTGGTTAAGCATTTGTAGTGGCACTTGCCTGGTTGTTCCAGGCATTTTAACAAATAAATTGGATTGAATCCTTGGCAGTTGATCAATGGCTCAGTGCTCAGCCATCACCGTGAATGCAGCACCTGAGATACGATGGTCACCAATGCTTTCGAGGCAGGCTCTGCAGGAGCTTCTTCTACTACTGACTCACCTTCACAAAGTTAGTAAGCAGAAAAATTGCATTACTAAGGAATTACATGAAAAGTGCATTGTTAGCAGGTATTTAAAAGGAAAAGATTTGTACATTTGTAAAACCTAATTAAGGGACCATCAAGAAGAGATTATTTGACTTTTCAAGAAATAGTTTGATAAGTCTTCCAAGAGCACATCTCCAATTGCATTATTTTGGTGCTGAAAACCCTCCAGTTATCTACCTTTAGCTATCAATTTCAGTAGAAAGTCTTGTTATTCATGATCCTCTACAATATACAATATAGTCCAAACATATCTTTCTAGTCTGGTACCCTTCTAGACTTGCAATTCACTTATCTCCTCAAATTGTAGACTAAATTGGGTTTACATATGGATGTGCTTTTTTTTTTTTTTTTCTTCCCCAGAAGGGGGCATGTGGAAAGACCTACAACTTGTGTCAAATTCTAGAAGGAATGAAGAAACCCAGAGAGCTTAAAAACCATTGCTCGTGGCCAGGGGTCTGTGCATCTGGATGGAAAAAAGTAAATCTTCATTTTTACTGATCTCTAACAGAAATTTGGCATCTTTTTTTTAATTAATTTTTATTTTTGGCTGTGTTGGGTCTTCGTTTCTGTGCGAGGGCTTTCTCTAGTCGTGGCAAGAGGGGGCCACTCTTCATTGCGGTGTGCTGGCCTCTCACTATCGCAGCCTCTCTGTGTTGCAGAGCACAGGCTCCAGACGCGCAGGCTCAGTAGTAGTGGCTCACGGGCCCAGTTGCTCCGCGGCATGTGGGATCTTCCCAGACCAGGGCTCGAACCTGCGTCCCCTGCATTGGCAGGCAAACTCTCAACCACTGCACCACCAGGGAAGCCCTGGCATCTCTTTTGATTGTGAATGTAGGCAAAAAAGCACAGTAAGTGCTTACAGTACCTATGATTTTGTTATCAGTAGAAATTACGGATCTTTTTCCTATCACACTGCCAGTATGACAGACATCTCAAAATATCACACATGCTCATCATTACTTCAAAATTATGGTAGTTCTTAGACTTGCCACTAGATCCAGTCATTGAATGCATTAATCCAGAAGCACAGGTATTTTTATCATATATCCTAACTTTTTAATATTTATTTTTATAACTATTTTTAAACACAATTTTTGGTATTTTCTGATGCAATTAAAAACATTAATCTGCAAAGGGAATCCACAGACTTGGCCATATTGCCAAAGTACAAGGTACCAAAAAAAGATTAAGAACAACTTGATCTTAACTTATTGTCCCCAGCACTCCATGAGGCCAGAGCAGCTCCTGGTTTGACAAGTGTACCCCAAGCTTTCTGACTACAGCAGTCTTGGTCCATCTGTTTGTGCCACTTAAGACGCCTTCTCCCAGCTGTCACAATCTGTCCAAATCCTGCCCACCTTCAAGGACCACCTCAAGTACCTCTTCATATAGGTGCATTTTTTTTCCAGCCATCGGAGAGATGATTGTTCCATCCTTTGAATCTCTACTGCCACGTGCTTACACCTCGCCTATGTTGTTCTTAAATTAAAAGCTTGGCAACATTGCCAAGCTCTGCATGGTAAAGAGTGTGTATACTTACACTAGCCAGTCTGGGTCTGAATCCTGTCTACGTTCATTTCCTAGGGCTGCCATAAAAGTTACCATAGTCTGGGTGGCTTAAACAATAAAAATGTATCTCCTGGTGGTTCTAGGGGCCAGAAATCTGAGATCAAGCTGTCAGCAGCATTGATTTCTTCTCTCTCCTTGACTTGTAGATGGCCATCTTCTCCCTGTGTCCTCACATGGTCTTCCCTTTCTTACCTGCCTGTGTCCAAACTTCCTCTTTTTATAAGGACACCAGTCATATCAGATTAGGGCCCACCTAATAACCTCATTTTAACTTAACTATCTTTTAAAAGGCCCTATCTCCAACTACGGTCACATTATGAGGTACTGGGGGTCAGGACTTCAACATATGAGTTTTGGAGAGATACAGTTCAGCCCACAGCACTGCCTATACCACAACCCAAGTGTTTTACCTTAGAAAAATTTCTTAACATCTATATTAGCTTTGGTTACCTCACCCATAAAATGAGGACGATAGTGGAATTTACTTCATATAAGTTGTAGGAATTACAACTGTTGCAGAGATGAACTGAGTCATTTCCCACAAAGCACCAGGAACAGTGCCTGGGACAAAAATGTGTCAACAAAGTTATTGATGGTCACATCTGGCACACTTGCTGGAAAGTTCCTAGAAGGCAAACATGGCTTCATATTCATCTCCTTATTCTGTTGTTTCTAGAACACTGCCTCTAACACAGTAAATATATTTTGAATTGAATGCTTAATTAATTTTTAAAAAACTGCTAAGTTGACTCGGGGCTAAAAGAGAGAGATACTGAGATACTGACAAAACATGATAAGCTGCATACAACTCGGAGAAAAACGAGTCCTATTTTTTCTTCTTGCCTTTCAAGAACCAAAGCCCCTTTCAAAACTGCTAATGCTAGCGTGCTCAGCCTAACCATCTATACACTTAACCCCCCAAAATGTCTTCTTTCTATAGGAATTGCAGGGGGTTAGAAGAGAAGTCTTCAATAAGCCTTGTTTCTGCAATAAGTTTAAACAAGGGATGTTATCCAAATTTTGTAACCTAAGTAAAAGGAAAATTCTCAGATCGCTGGGGATATCTTCATATTGAACCTGGTTCCAATTTTATCTTATTAAACTTAAATGAATAGACTACTTTGGGGATACAGATGATGTTATACTATGTAGAAAATACTCTGAGAACTCAATGTAAAAACCACTTAGTTCAATTGTTTCTACTCTATTTTTTAAAATCTAATACATATATGCCTACAAGGCCAGCCCATGCTTAAAGGAAACTTTGGAAAGACATTTTGTTTTGCGAGAATTTAAGCTGATAGGCTGCTATGGAATTAGCTTTATTTCTGTGAGATTGCCTTATAATTATTAGGACTGGGCTCTACATGGCTGCCTCAAATGAAGCTGAGTTCTGTGAAAATAATTTTCCTAATGTTTGCATAACATAGTTTTATAAAACCAACAAAAACAAAAAGACCTTAAATGGTTAAATGTATTTTATTTCATATTCTTATTTTAATGGTGCTTTTGGCTCAAAGCCCTTCATTATTACCATTTTCTTTCCCTTTATATTTGATCCCATTTTCCCCTACCATAAAATGCTCCGAACATGATAGGATTTAGAATTGAGCTGGTCTCTGGTGCAATAACATCCGTGACTCCTCTCTCTGTGAGCAGGGAGGGGTCAGGCAGCATGGAAGGAAAGGAATCTCTTCTCTCTCTGTGGGAATGAGCTCTGGGAATGCCCTTTAAAAGAAGAATACTTTCTGGATGATTTTTCTAGAATACCTCCTCCTCCCCATCCATGATCCTACTTTTTCAACTCTCTAAAGACACTTTGTTTGTAAAATGCTAAATAAAGTACTATTGGGACATTTCTCTTTCAATTCTAGCATGTAATTTTAGCAAGACTGAGAAAACCAGGAAGTCTATATAGAAATCTGAGTGAAACTCAACAGAAACTCCTAGAGGTGAAGCCAGGGGCTGAGCTGCTAGGCAGCAGACCCCTGGGCAGGCACCTCCAGATCTCACAGGACCCTCCTGACAGCATTAAGCTGAACTGCTGAATCCATTTTCCTAGTCGTCTTTGCATCATCTCCAAGATCAGGTTACAAGAAGACTGGCTTCCCTACTGGATGTACTCTCTGTTGTTCTTTCATGGATGGCTCACCCAGTACTAGACCAGTTGCCATGTCATGAGGAGGCCCTGTGGAGTCTTTTCCTGCCTTTAGACTTGAACTAAAACATTGACTGTTCTTGGGTCAGCCTGCCAGCTTCACTTGGTGAAGTCCCAAAGATTACAACCAACCAACCACGTGAGAGTTCTTAGAAGCACTTAGAGTGGATTGTTCAGAGGTCTCCAGCAAAAGAGAACCAATAGAGAGAGAGAGAGAGAGAGAGAGAGAGAGAGAGAGAGAGAGAGAGA